>NW_027466202.1:892500-920000 GCF_046127955.1 Nelusetta ayraudi
GAGTGATTGACTCCACACCCGTTTATTCACATTCTAACAGGGAGGGAGGGCATGTTGTTGTCGTTGTTGTTGTCGTCAGTCCCCTGTTATTGTTCAGTGGAAGTTGTCTCTCACACATTTGACTCTTAATGTTATTTTAGCCTTAACTTAGGATGAATTTACTGAGTTTGTATTTTGTAGGCCCTTCATTAGAAATGTGCTACTGTTTTATCATTCAAAGAAATATTTTATGGAAATACTTTATTTGGCATGGTGTTGACTATTTTAGACTGTTGTGGCAGTGGGTCATTTATCTTAGTTTTATTACTTTAACTAGTACAGTGTGTAAAGTAATGCCAAAAACTTTTAAAAATGACAGTTTTGTAATTGGGTAAAAGCTTTAAAGGGACACTGCAACCATAATGTTTAATTTAAAAACAAATGAATTTTTAATTTTCCTATATTACTGCAACATCACTGTAATAATAAAATAGGAAAATGCGCTTCTGATCTATTTTGCTTGATGATCTAATGAGCTTTGTCTCTGCAGGAGCAATTCTAAAATATGTTGGCGCTCCAGACATTGAGCCAGAGGGATCTCCCGAACATCCTGAACAGGAAACTACCTGGACCAACACGTTCCTCAGAACCTCCTTCTGTCCAGGTGAATAATGTGTGTTATTCTTAGTAGCTAAGCTGATAAGTGTGGTTCAAAAAGCACTTTAATTAATTAATTGAATTAATTAACTATGTGGCAGGTGGGTTTGCCAACACCTTCGCGTCATCAATCACACCTGCGCCGGAGTGCAATCTTTGCGTCCCTCAGTGCGTTTACATGGTACTAGAGAAATTTGAATTATTGCCTTAGTCCGATTATGATCGGAGTTTGAGAACTCCGATTGGAATCGGAGAACTCCGATTGAGACACCCAGATAATGCGATTGGAATTCTAATTTCTCGGCCATGTATACGCCTTAGTCGGACTATTAACTGGACAACGTAAGTGCGCACGCGCCACCGCACAACTACGTCGTCTAACAAAACAGACGGCGCGAAACAACCAGCAAACGCGAATAAGAATGTTGACATTTGGAGAGAGGATGAGACCGGGGCGATGCTTTCTCTTCTAAAAGAGATGGACATATTAAAATTACACACAACAGAGACCTTTTTTAAAAGGGTAGCGCAGCAAATGCAGGGCTCCGGCTTTGCGCAGCCCTGAACAAATACGTATTCGTTCGTATTTATATTTCTACCTTTTCGTTCACATTTTTTGTAAGTTAGAAGAATTTCAACTTTGTAAATAAAAGCACAGCAAAGAGATGTTTTTCTGATTTGTTTTCATTTCGATAATTTCGCTGTTATTCTGCTGGAAACGGCGTGCAGCGGCACCAGCTTCCTCCACGGTCGGCACTTTAATGAGCGTGTGTATAACTGAAGACACCGTTCCTTTGCAAAACCTGTACACAAACTCTCCCACCAGTCTGCGCAGAACCCGCATCCAACAAGAACGAGAGTTTGGGGTCCGTAGCGACGGCACAAAGCGTAGCATCGAATACATTGTGTTGTTGTAGCCCTCCAACAGCAAACAACGTTCTTGTCTCATGGTTATCTTTTCAGATAACCATGAGCACAAGAAATAGGGTACAGCTTATCTGCAAAGTAAGTAACACGTACATTATGAACTGTCATTCTATATCATAATGATGTAATATGTCAACCGAAAGCAGCTGACCAGCTGAAAAGGCTCACTCCACCCCCTACTGTTGGGAGGAGGACACGTTCCCGTCAGTAATTCAAATTTCTCAGCTGCATGTATAGGGGGACAAGGTGAGAACTCCGATTGGATTAAGATTCCATTAAGCTCCTCCTGCAACTCCCCAGGTGGCATTGTCAGGCACCCCCCCCCCCCCCCCAATTTTCCTTTATACCCACCATCTGAATTGTCTCCACCTCCGCCAGACCCTCCCCCTCGCCACATCTCGTCTTTTTTTGATAGGCTGCCCTCGCTATTAACCTCCCTCTCATCACAGCTTTAATTGTGTCCTACAGTATGGTAGTGTCTACTGGACTATCTATGTTCTCCTCCATAGAGCATTTAATCTCTTTCTTAACCTCCTCCAGTGTTTTTGGATTATTTAGCATACCCACATTTAATCTCCAAAGTGTGTTTTTCTTCCTCTTATTTAGACAAATAATAAGGTAATTAATACTGTGTCAGTACAAGTCAGTCGTTCCCATTTTACATTCCTCTATTCTGTATCTGTCTGTAATGTTAATAAAAAAAAATAGTCCTCTGTAACGGGTGGAGGTCCCTCAAACATCAAACATCCCGAGTTCGGCTAGAGAGACGTTGACAAGTTTCGACAGGCGGGTCTGACTTCTGTTGCCATTAGTTGTGTCGAGTTTAGCTTTTAAATCATGTTGATTTAGCTCTTGTTGAGAGAGATGTGTTTCCTGTAGATCAGGCATGGCCAAACTACGGCGTGTCTCTGCCCGGCCCGCGTGAAGGCAGTCAAAAATCTAACCTAACTTAGAAATGACACTTGAACCTGCAATGAGGATTTTAGTCGTTCTAAATGAGTCCAACGTTAGAAAAAAAGGAGCGACCCGGACTTCCCACAGTCTCTTTTCTATTAACATGGGAATTCAATTTTAATAATTTGTCAACTAAAAACACCGGTCATACTAGAACATCCCTACCAGCTTTCTTCCCTGTATTCTCTGAATTTAATCAAAGAATCTTTGAAACTCTTGTAGCTTTTCTCTGGCTCGTGTCGCTGCTGATGCGTAGCCCCTCCAGGATCCCTCCTTGCACTGCCACTCCGTCGTAGTGCGGGGCACCGAGTGCCGCAGGCCCCTCCGCACCCGTCGCCACCGCCGTCTTCTCCGCCAGGCCGCGTGTCGCCAATTCCTCCTTTACCTCCTCTGCGCTGTTGTAGGTTCGAGTTCCCGTATCCCAGTGGGTCTTCATCTTGGTGAATGGCGTCTGGAAGCGGATGCCCTTCTCCTTCAGGATTCTTTTAGCAGTGTTGTACTCCTTTCTCTTTTGGACCATCTCTGTCGCGTAATCGTGATGGAATGACGGTACTTTATTCCCCAGTTCTATATTCTTTGTCCATAGCTCTCTCAGGACCCTCTCTTTGGTAGTAAATTCCAGAAAGTTAACAATGATGGGTCTCGGTTGGGCACCGTCCGCTGGTTTCTGTGCAAATGAGCGGTGTGCTCTCTGAATTTGGAAATTAAAATCTGCTGGCAGGTGCAGTTTGCTTTTCAGCAGGTCTTCCACAAACTTGGCCACAGATTCTCCCTCCTCTCCTTCAGTGACTCCATAGATACGTAGGTTGTTTCTCCTCGGCCTGGACTCCAGGTCAGTTAACTTGTCCTGAAGAGCTTTTTGTTCTCTCAGTGATATGACCAGAGCGTCATTAGCTTCCTGTGCCCAACGTTCTAGCTTTTCAATCCGCGACTCAGCCTCCTTGATCTTGCCGGTCTGGAGCTCCTGTTCGGCGACGACTTTCGCAAGTTGTTGATTTATTTCGTCTTTGAAGTCGTCCAAGTCTTTTTCCACGTCGTTCCTCAGTGTTTCTCCAAACGTGCGAAGGACTTCTTTTGATTCCGTTTTTAAATCCCGTATCTCCTTGCTAATAATTTCTATGTCCAAGCCCTTTTTCGCGTCGTTAGTCACGAGGAGTTCGTTTCGCCATCTCTCTCTGTTTCAGAGCAAGCTGGTAGTTCCGCCATATTGTCTGTTACCGTGTTTCTGTTTTGGTTGAATGGAGTTTTCCTTCCCATTCCAACGTTCCCCTGATCACTTTGTAGTTAATATGATATCTGCCAATAGTTATTCAAGTTTTCGGGGAGTTTTTACCCTAGACGGTCGAGAGCCCTGGTGTCGCGCAGTCTACCGCTTTATGGCCAAACCAGAAGTCCCTTCCCTCTAGCCTTTTCAAGGGGGAGGTGGCTAGACTCGGCTCTTGTGGGACGAGAAGCAGAAGGCGTGTCCGATCGGGGGGGAAGATGAGATGACATTTTTGTGGGTCAACACAAACTCATCTGCGAGGACAGCAGCCTTGGACAATGACAACACTTTCTGTTCATTCAAGAACATTACCACCTTCTCTGGCAAAGAGTCTTTAAAATCTTCTAAAAGAACGAGCTCACGGAGTGACTCAAAGTCATTTTTGACATCATTAGCTGCACACCATTTATCAAAGAGGTTGCTTTTCTCCCATGCAAACTCGACAAAGGTTTGACCACTAGATTTTCTATGGTTCCTATTTTTGCCAGTAGGGCTCAGGAACAAGCTCATAAGCAGGAAAAATTGCTTCCTTTACAACATCATATTGCAGGCTGTCTTCTAAGAAAAGAGCAGACACCAACTCCTGTGCTTTTCCCACCCGCTTGCATTGGAGAAGGACAGGCCACATGTCTCTTGGCCAGTTGAGTGGCGAAGCTATTCGCTCCAAGGCACTGAAGTATGAATCAACTTCTGCCTCATGAAATGCTGGCACCAGAAAAATGTTTTTACTGGGGCTGGGCAACGATTAAAAATTTTAATCGCAATTAATCGCATGATTTACCTCATCAATCACGATTAATCACGTTGTATACGCAAAAGCCAATAATGAATTTAAAAGAAGTCTTTCATACACTTTAATTTAAATGTTCTGCCATATAAACGAAAGCACCATAACATTTATCGTCCAAACACTTAACATCAGCACTTTACACAGAAACATTTTTAATGTAAATCTAAAGTTTAAAAAAATGCAAATACAAAATTAAAACTTATTGCCAATGCCAGGGCATTACTGTTATCCTGTTCCTTATGAAAAATAAAAAAAATCTACCTACAAAATCCTGAGCCACAGTAATAACAGGCAATTTCTGTGGTAACAGCAGAAACATTTTTCTTTTATCAGGGAGCAGCATAACCAGTCTGCGTTCCCTTGCAAATGTCCCAGTTAGAAAGGGTGAGGCACAAAAACGTTCACTTTTGGGTTTTTCTTCACAGGGGACTAGAATGTAAAGTCCACATTTATACTGGAGTTCCTTTGGAGAATCTCACTCAACTCAGTGCAGTTTGTCAGTTCCTGGAACTTGACGGCCAGTTATTTTAAATGTACTGCCATATGAATTAAAGTGCCATAACATTTACTGTGCAAACACACTTTTAACATCAGCATTTTTGAACAATTAGCAGCTAAGAAAAAAAAAATAGTGTAAATTTAAACTCAACTTAAACAATGTTATCAAAGCAATACAAAATTAAAGCTGTAAGCAGCGTTTGCGGGACTGAGCCCACCTGGCTACTGCCTGCCGTGACGTCCGCCACCTGGCCACGAGCCCCCGACACCTGCCGACGCTTCCCAACGCCTGGCGTTTCCGCCCGAAACCCGCCGATGCCCCATTACTGACGCCGACGCCTGCTGATGACACATCAAGCACTGACTTGACATTACTGACTTGACATTTAGAAACATTTGATTTCTAAATGTGATTGATCACTGTATCATTTTGGAGATAATAAGCCTTAAAGTTGGCTTTTTGTTTTGTTTTGCGACAGCTCCAATATTCCATTTTTACTGTACAATAACATCAAATTGCTCCATAAGCTCTGTCAATGGTTGGTACAGTTGACCTCAGGACAACCTTGAATATATTTTCATTCATTATAAGGCATATTTAATGTACCATTTTGGAGATATTAAGCCTCAAAGTTGTTGTTTTCCTTTTTTTTTTTGCTTTTCAAACAGGCAAAAAGGGCCCAGTACTCAATTTTTTACTGTACAGTAACATTGCTTTGCTCCATAATTTCTGTCAGTGGTTGGTACAGTTGACCTGAAGAATACCCTGACTATATCCTCAGTCATTATCAAGCATATGTACAGTATCATTTTGGAGATATTAAGCCTTAAAGTTGGCTTTTTTTCTTTTTTTTTTTGCGACAGCTCCAATATTCCATTTTTACTGTACAATAACATCAAATTGCTCCATAAGCTCTGGCAATGGTTGGTACAGTTGACCTTAGGACAACCTTGAATATATCTTCTCTTAATATTCTTGAATATTCTCACTTAATGTACCAGCTCCTTCCTGTAGATATGATATGTACAGTTAGTTATGCTTTGTTTGACGCAAGTGTTATATTATATATGTACCGGTACTTCTTGTTAATTTGAAATAAATACTAACAAACATAATGTCAAAACAAAAACTGAACAAGTCAAACAGGAGCAGATCAGAAAACAAGGAGGCTTTGTACTAAAATATGAATAAAATATAAACAGGGAGTTGTCTAATGTCGTCAAGGAAGCCAACATTACATTACCTGATGATCAGCATGTTGACTCAGGAAATCCTCAGGCTCCTGCTGCGACATTTCATGTGGGGCGACGGTTGTGACTTCACTGCTTGTCCCGTGAGAAACTCAAATCGGTTCTTCACGTTTGTGTTGCGTGGCATGGGTTAGGACATTGAGAGGCATTATAGTGTGGTTGTGTGCACCAAATCGGACTCGGCTTCTAGCTCGATAGCCGTGCATAATTTATGCAAACGCAATGCTCTGTTTATGTGAACTCACGGAGTCCGACTCCGTGCACGTGCACGTGCACGTGCTCATCTCGACTCGATGGATTTATGAGCTTGATGACAAGTGTCACAAGTGTGTATTTTGTATTGGATTGATGTACTGCAATTCTAGTCATGTGAACAAGCAATTATCATTCCTAGTTATATGTGGCATGACGAAATACTGTACTACCAAGTTTGTATTGCAGTATCTTCAGTTTATGGGGTAGAGGGTGCTCAAATTGGATTGATTGAAGATGTAGTTTAGGTACAATTTGCTTGTTTTTATCAAAATTTAAGTTGATTGCAGTTCAAGGTGGCACAATCCTATCAGATGTTGTCATTTTGTCACGAAGAACACTGGTATTTGATGATTATTACCATAAGTACCACCATGTTGCAGGCATTGTGGTTACAAGTTTCACTCCAATTTTGATTGTTGTCTGTATGACTAGCAATCCGTTGAGCTGTCTAGGGTTATCATTCAGATAAGGTGTCACAACTTTTAATTGCATGGGAACTTTGGGATCCATGGCAGATGGGCATTGTAAAAAAACGGATCTTGAGTCGGAAGGCTAGCTTGTCCTAATTGTGACCTTAATATGATGATTTTTTTTCCCTGCCAGAATGTTGAGAAATTAAATGGACATCCAAACCGGGGCCAATAATGGATGAGCTGGATGATGTCACAGTATCAGTTTTAAATGGTATGTCATGTGTAGGTATGAAAAAATTTCCATTACTGTGATTTGTCCGCTAAGTAATTAAAATAACTGTATGCTGACACTGATTTCAAAAAGAAGTATTTTACAAATTTGAGACAAAATGTCTAAACTGAATTGCATTTACAATTATTTCTGATAACAGAAATTGGCACAAAACAAACTTGGTTTGACTTGTCAAGTTGAATTAAATTCATCAGTTAAAAAATGTGGGTTTGTTAATGATTGGACTGTCTTTATAGCTGCCAACATCGATGAAGTCTTGCTCCACACCCTCCGTCGTGATGATTTGAGAGACCTTTTTCCTGGACCAGAACACTTTCTCAGGAGGAAACGGATTTTGGCCCTTATTAGTGTAGATGTGATTGGTTACCTACTTTGCTCTGAAAACATCTAGCATAACACTTTTTTTTTCTTTTTTCCTAATTGGGTCTATTGTTTCTCTCTTGTTCATAATGTTTTGGATCTGGTTTCCTCTCGGCTGAGAATTCCACCGTACCAGACAAGGCTGCCCCGGATGAAGCCAGGAACTGTCTTCACCAGGAGGAACATCTCCAATCTGTCCTCAGACATCCACTCCTTTGGTGAAAAGCAGCCCAAAGAGGACCCTACAGCTTCCTGCTCCTCCACAATATGTTGTCTATACAAGACATGGGCAAACCCCGGCCCGCTGCGTGTCTCTGTCCGGCCCGCGTGAAGCCAGTCATAACCCCCCAACACCGCACCCCCCAACGAAACTTTGTCGGCACGTAACTTTGCCGAGTTAGCGTAGCGCGATAGCGACAGCGTGCTTCCCCCCCGTCAACGAGGTGTAGGTACAGAATTAGTCCGGGTGCAGAATCGTTCCCGGCGGAAGTGACTGCCGATACGGCAACTCCATTGGGACATACCTCTACATCGCGTTCGAACGTGATATATGGATAGATCGCGGTACGTTAATAGAGTTGCCGTATGTGACGTAATTGGCAGTCGCCTCTGTCCAGTGGGCGAATGCCAACAACGTCACATACGGCAACTCTATTAGGACAAACTACATCGGTTGATTAAGGTTATCTTTTTTTTTCTGTCAATCCCTGGCGTATTTACAGTACTTTGTATTATGTTGTATACACGGAATTCTCTCTCTCTCTCTCTCTCTCTCTCTCTCTCTCTTTCTCTCTCTCTCTCTCTTTACACATGTATACATATATATATATATACATATATATATAAATATATATATATATATATATATATATATACATACACAAATGTATGTATTCAACACACACTATCTATGTATCTATATATCTATCTATCTATCACCCACGAAATAGCGTTTTGACCGCGATCTATCCATATATCATGTTCGACCGCGATGTAGAGGTATGTCCCAATGGAGTTGCCGTATCGGGCAGTCCCTACGCCCAGAACGATTCTGCACCCGGACTAAATCTGTACCTACCTACAACCCCCCCTTCCGTGGCCCGCCGACTTGATGCAGGTCTGTCATGTGGCCCGTTGCTAAAAAAAGTTTGCCCACCCTCTATACAGACAGTGAGTTGGAGCAAGCTCGTAAGCACTACTTCCAGATGGCCCGCACTGCCAGTGAGGGGAAATGTGTCATGTTCAAAGAGCTGAGATGCAGGCGTTCTAGAAATTATTTAATTATTTTTTTTGGGGGGGAGTGGGCGTAGGGGGGGTGGATGCTTTGTCTCATTTTGAGAAAAAAAAAGCTAATATTGTGAACATTTCAATTAAGTAGGTCTGGTTTTAAGATCTTTTCATTCAAATTAAGAAAGAAGCAAACGTGAAAAAAGAATTGAGAAGCTAGTATCAAGTTTATTTGACTTAGTACAGTCTTTGGAATGAGTGCTTTACTGTTTATTTCAAGAGTTTTTCCATTCTTCAAATGCCTAGATATATCGTCTTATTTTAAGAAATCTTACCAAGTCTAAATATCTTACTGCATTGGCAGATAATTTGACTTGTTTCTAGCCTGTTCTTTCTCAAATTAAGTATTTATTTCTTAGATATATTTTGCAGTGTGTGGACACCGAGGGGAGCTCTAGAATTGTCTCATTCAACCGACCAACGAGCCAATCAGCAGCGGCGTCACAGGCCCTCCTCCTTCTTTGTTCTCTCTCTCACTTTGACTTCGGCACTGGACAGCCAGGTTTGTGGAGGGAAGGTTGGAACAAGGTAAGGATGGGGTACCCCATACATTCATGTACGTAGAGTCACTAAGTCTTAAACTCACCAGGTTTGTATCGCTTATCGTTAACCCTAATGCCATACAAGTCTATGAGGGTCAAAGGTCAACTTTGTCCTAGGGACATGGGGCCACTTTCAGGCTCATCAGGATCCTCCTGGACACACCCACGCCAAATTTGGGGCTTCTAGCCCATGAGGAACCCCAAAACCCTCACTCTAATTCCAGCCTTATCGCTAAACCCTAATGCAGTGCAAGTCTATGAAGGTCAAAGCTCAACTTTGTCCGAGAGACATCAAGTGTTTTTTTCATGAATCATTCATAAATGTTAAGAGTTTGCTTAGTGGAGAATTCACAATAAAAATACATTGACACTGTCAAGATAGACTCAAGCACTATTATTGAACTATACTGCATTTTTAGAGTGATGTGAAGCTTTTGACAAGCGCTGCGCAAAGGAGGCCCATTTGTTTTTGTTTTTTTGAAGTGGGCCCAAAATTCCTGGCGGCGCCCCTGAGCGGGCATCTCCAGCACTAAGGCAGTGGAGCTGCCGGCCACTAGAGAAGAATTAACCAGTCCATTGAAACCATTTGTTTGGTCTAGTGAGTGGCAACAGTCCTTTGAGGATCTTAAGTGCCTTCTCAGCTGTAACCCTCTTGTGTCTTCTCCAAATTTTTCCTCATTGGCTAGAAGCCCCAAATCTAGCGTGGGCGCTTCTTGGGGGGCTCCTGATGAAAGAGCAAGTGGCCCCATGTCTCTAGGACAAAGTTGAAAATTCACCCCATAGACTTGCATTGAATTAGGGTTCACAATAAGGCTGAAACTAGGGTTAGGGTTAGGGTTAGCTGAAATTAGGGTTAGGGTTTCGGGGTTCCTCAAGGACTAGAAGCCCCAAATTTGGCGTGGGTGCTTCTTGGGGGCTCCTGATGAAAAAGCAAGTGGCCCCATGTCTCTAGGACAAAGTTGAAAATTCACCCCATAGACTTGCATTGAATTAGGGTTAACAATAAGGCTGAAACTAGGGTTAGGGTTAGGGTTAGCTGAAACTAGGGTTAGGGTTAGGGTTAGGGTTAGCTGAAATTAGGGTTAGGGTTTCGGGGTTCCTCAAGTACTAGAAGCCCCAAATTTGGCGTGGGCGCTTCTTGGGGGCTCCTGATGAAAAAGCAAGTGGCCCCATATCTGTAGGACAAAGTTGAGATTTCACCCCATAGACTTGTATGGCATTAGGGTTAGGGTCCAAGAGTACACATACACATTTTCTTTTGCTTTATTGATTTAAGCTCATCGTCTCCAGCTGCAAAGGTACAGAAACCTTTCTGTGTTTTGATGTCGTGTGTGAGAAAACATCACTTTTTTCTGTAAACTTGTGTTATCATTGTCCTTCATTGAAAATGACACAATCTTTCATTTCATTGTTCAGATGCCGAACACCAAGGCATTCCGTCGCTCTCTGGCCATGAAACGACGCCTGGAGCAAAAACGGGATTGGATACCTTTTCCACCTCGGAAGGACTTTGAACGTCGTGAGTACTTCCACGTTCATGATTTCATGTTCTGCCTGTGTTGTTATGTTGTATTCCAAATAAATCTTACAAAAACATATTTAGATTTTTCTTTTTTGTCAATTTACACAGGGCGCGGTACTGGTCAGCGACCTGGGTGCGAAGATGGCCCGTTTTGCTCCTGACTGACAAAACAGTGCAAGTTCGTTCTTAAGGCCCAGCAACCAGACAAGAAGGTATGGGTCGTGATTTTGTCAAGCCACGAGTTTCTTTATGTTTTTGTTCTGGTGGTGGGAGACTCACATCTCTGTCCACTTGTGGATGGTTTTGTGTTCTCGCCCCGGGCAACAACCTTGAACACGGGCTTGTAACAGACTCCGCCCAGGATTTTGCTGCGCTACTGGCAACTGTGTTGGACCGCTGGCCCAAGGTTTGTTTATCTGCTGTGACAAACAAATTTGAACACATGAATGTCATCGCCACTTTGTTTTATCAATATCAAGTAATTCCATGATCCATAGTTCAATAACAAGAATATTCATGAATTTATTTTGCATTTTTATGTTTGTTTGGGTTTTTTTTTTTTATACAACTATTTTGTAGGTGTTTGTGCTTGACTTTCCACCTCGCCTGACTGTCAAGCCAGAACTACAAACAGCGCTACGTCAAGTATATCATCGTGTTGCTGCACGCATGGGTGTGTAAAATACATATTTTTGTTGTATTTTTTTCTCTTCAGTGACACTGTGCTAACAGATATTTCTTAGAATTGTGTGATTACATAATTGATTATGTGACCCTTCTTCCAGGTTTAACATTTGTGTATATGGCCGATCACCTCCCCCTTCGTCAGCTGTACATGGTGGTGTTATGATGGTGTAAATTTTGCCTTCTTCAGCCTTACTTGCTCTTCATTTGATATGACAAATATGTGTTAACATGTTGTTTTCTGTTTACGTGCACCTCAGGACTGATTTTGGTGGAGCGTCTGCATGCTGCATGCTCCATCAGCTCGCACCCCCTTCACCTAGGCCAGGGGTGTTGTGCCACAACCAATCATCGCCCAGGGTGTCTCCCAGAGTGGTTGTGACAGGTCCTGTCCACATGCCAGTGTATGGACCTGCTCCTGAATGGACTCTTGTTGGACAGGAGGTTGAGGTAACCTGTTCATCCCTCTTTTTTTTTTTTCCCCCCAATCGTGTATTTGTCAAACTGTGCAACTTTTTATTTTAAAAATGAACACTTATCCTAAGTTGACTCTGATTTCCTCTCCTCTTTTTTTTATAGACAGTACCAACAGCTGTTGAGACTGCATTTCACACAGACATCCAGTCCAATCCCGTGTGGTTCAGTGAGGCTGTGCTGCTGGACCACATGGAGACCGTCGTGGAGTCATCTGGCAGGGTTTCCCCAGCTGCCACACAATTATTCATACACTTATCAACTAGGGGTGGGTGAAAAAAAAAAAATCAATATTGCAATATATTGTTGTCCTTTCTGTCGCAATAAATAATCGATACACTGACAGCAAATATCAATATTTTTTTCCAAACACCACCTGTCCACCTGTCCCGGGAAAGATAAAATCTCTCCCGGGACACAATTTGTCCCGTTTTTTATGGAAAATGACAAAACCTCATTTAATTTCCGTCTGTGGTCTAGATAGGGTTGCCAACCCTCCCGTAAAATACGCGATTGTCCCATATTTGGCAACTAAAAAGCCTGTCCCGCAATGAACTGATGGGGGACGCACTTCACTTTGTCCCGTATATTTTGGGGACGCGGTTATTTATTTATTTATTTTGTCTGCATCATTTTTTATTGATTTTCAGAATCGAGGCAGTGAAAGGATTTTTTTCCCTCTCTCATCTTCCCGTCGGTTTGTATATCCCAAGTCCCCAAGTTGAGATAAGACAAGTTGCTACTGACTTTACATTACCAGAAAGCACTGTCCTTGTTGACATGAAAGTTATTAATGTTCATGCACATTAATATGTTTGCTTGTGCAGTGCACGTTTGTTTGTACATTATACAAAGTTTTGGAATAAATGCAAGATCACAGGCATTTTCCTTTTTATGGGTATTTTTTTCTTTTTCAGTCACATATCGTCTGCAAAATTTCGAAGATATCGAAGATATCGTGTGTCGTGATGTTGTCATTATCGTGGGCCAAATATCGTCACAGTATCGAATCGTGGGTTAGCCGTATCGCCCCAGCCCTATTATCAACACAAGATCACATATGTACAGTACATGTACAGTTTAATTAGTGTGTTACTTTTGTAAGACAGTCAAATCCAGATCCTGAAGTGTTTTCTCTAACAATGGAAGTTCTTCAAAGACGGGGGTTACAACTGTATCAATCTCACCTATTGTAATTAACTAACATGATTTACATGTCGCGGGAAAGGAACCCCCGAGGGCCAAAAGGTATCTCCTTGTGTTTGTTGGATTTGCATTCAGGGACTGTCTCTGCCTTTTGTTTAGAACTTTCCTTTGAAATGTTGTGAGTGTCAGTGCGAGAGAGATGAAGGTCTTGGTGATCTGTTGTTGCTGTGGAAAATTACCCCTGATGACCAAAAGGTTCCTGAGTAGGAAGAGTTGATCTGATTTGAATCTTTTAAATATGCATTTTAGCAGTGTCTCTGTTCTGGGAGGATATTTAAGGGAAGGAACAAGAATCTGAAGTTCTTCTTTTTTCTCTCTCCTTTTCTGGGACCCACTCTCTCTCTCTCTCTCTCTCTTTTTCCTCTTTTTCACTCTCTCTCTCTCTCTCTCTCTCTTTCTTTCTTCTTCTTCTTTTTCTTTGACTTCTTGATTTTTTTTTACCATCATTTTTACACAACCGGTCTGTTACATTTTTGCTGCATTTTTACTCTGGACATCGCAATAAACTGGTATGTTATCCATTCCCCTTCAATATTAACTTGTTGAGACTTTTGTTTCTATGTGGAGAGCAATCTGACATCAGATATTGATTTAGTCTTCAGTTATATGGTAAATTCATTCGAGTAATGCTTGTACTCTTTACCTCTGAGTTGAATAGAAAAGACTGAGTGTCATGTTTTTCTAACTATTGAGTTGGAAGATATAAACCTCTGAACATCTCAACCTAGATGTCTGGGCTGTTCTTCTATGTTAAGAAGGTCACTGAATGCTTTGTCTATATCTGCCATCACTGAACTAAGATAGGGATTAATCAGAATCCCAAAGACCTTAGTTATATGGTAAGTTTCACTGGACATTATTCAAACCCTTAACCTCTGAGTTGGTCAGATAAGATTGGGTATCATGTTCAATAACCTCTGAATACTCCAACCCAGACATCAGGCTATTCTTCCATGTTTAATGAACAAACTGAATAGTTTTGTTAATTTATAGAAGCCATCCCTGAACTGAAGACTAATGTCAGATCACGAGAATTTTATTATTATTGAGTCTATATTCTTAATTGTTAATCAAGTCTTTCTCTCAATCAATGTATAAAAGTAAAGTTATTATTATCAAATGGAGTCAGATTAAATTAATTATTATGTATTTTACTTTGAAATTCTCACCTTGACACCGGAACGACGGAATACGTATTGGGGAGATATTACTATTTGTGTCTAGATATTTCCTCCCCTACACTTTGTTTATGAATTAATTTCTTTATGTTCTTCCAGATGTCCAGCCTGAGACGTCGATCAGCACGCATTGCCTCAAAAACCAAAACAAACAAGTGACATGTTGGTATTTGGGATATGTGTATTTCATTGTGTGCATCTTTGTGATAGGACAATAAATGCAGTTCTTTAAACGTTACTTTGTGTCCTTGTATTTGCAGGTGTGGGCAACACGTTCAACTGTCCACATGACTGAGTCTGCCTCCAGCAATGTCACAGCAGTGCAGCAGGTTTGTACTTATTCATTTCCACTTCATCACCTGTGTGTGTTTTCTAGGCTTTACACCGATCTTATCGGCTGTATCGGATCGGCCGATATTTGGCATTTTTTGAAACGTTCATGATCGGGCGTCATGTCATGAATCTCCGATCAATGACGTCATGGTCGTGTTGAAACTTTTTTAATCTGTCTCATTTCCTCCAAAGTAGTTTCACAGCATCGACATGTTTATTTGTTTGTATCCGAGAGCTAATGATTCATGATTCAAAAACCTTCATTTTCGTCTTCGTGCCTCTTCCTGTTTTGAGTACTGTCGCTATGTGACGGACAATAAAGTTTCTTTGAATCTTCACGACAGCAACATCCATGGGCGACACAAACAAACGTGTCGGGGGTGTGGAAGTTTTTCAAAGTGAGAGAAACAGACATAGCACAAGCTATCTGCAATATATGCAACGCTACAGTACCTCGCGGGGCAACTTTGGCAAAAAATTTCAACACCACAAATTTAATCAGGCGCTTGGAAAAGATACACACGGAGGAGCATGTCGAGTTTAAGAAACGCAGCGCGGAGAAAGAAAAAGAAAAGCAAACTCTGAAACGGATGCTAAAGCAAACAACTTTAGACGGTGCTCGTGAGAAAGCAAGGGGTGTACAGAAACAAGTATTTATTGCCCCTAACGTGATCGGATCGGTGATCGGTGATCGGTTTATTTAAACTCACTGATCGGTGATCGGCACAAAAATCGTGATCGTGTAAAGCCTAGTGTTTTCCTTTCTATGTTTATTGGCATAAAATCACATCTTTCTTATTTTAATCAGGTGGAGGCGACGCCACAGATGACCAGAGCTGTGCCCGTGGTTCCTGTGGCTCCCGTGGTTGCCAGCACCAAGCCAGAGGAGGCCAGCACCGTCCAGGAGGCAACACAGAAGATCAACTAAGCTAAGGAGGCTTTTCTTTCTTCTTCTGTTGCCTCTGACTGCTCCGCTCGTTCTACGCCTCGCACATGTGATTTGTGATCCATCATCAGTTAGTACTAGTGAAGATGCAGTGGCAGATCATGGCACTGGTATTAGATTAGCCAAGGTTCTGCATGGTCACGGTTTAAAATTCCAGCACCAGCTGGCAACAGTGAGTCACTTCAGAAGAGCAAAACTCCTCACTTTGACATGGATAATTCTGACGTAGAGTTTGTCAGTGCTGTGACCAATGAAGAGTGTAACTTCTCTCCCCTTGATGTTGATGTTTGTTTAGACCTTTGCAAAAACTTGAAGATTCATTTGGACTGTGCGAGTTTTCCAATTTCTGATTGCAAAGGCCCATTAGGTTCGCCATGTACAAATGAGAATTTAGAGGCTGATGGAAACTGCTTCTTCAGAGCCATCAGTCAAGCTGTGACTGGTTTATAGACACAGAAGTGGAAATTCAGGTTGCAGCAGATTGTTTACGATTAGATGTGTACACTTTTATCGATGGTCATGGGTTGAAGTACAGCTCTTGCAAGAAACAATTCTCACATTGTATATATTTATGGATGTATTTGTTTTATATGGAAGCAGTTACCATAATCCAAATTAAAATAAGAATATAATAACAGAAATGCTTTTTCATTTTAAGAACGAAGCTGCATTATTTGACTCATAATTAAAATGGTTAATAAGTCATTCAATCTGCATTTTCATTTTCTTATTCATGACTGCTCATTCTTGTACTTAATTCAAATGAAGGAAAACACATTTGAGATTTAATTTTCAAAACATGCACCAGCAAAGAGTTACCAAAATTCAATATGAAAATTCAAAAATGAAAAAGCAATAGCAGAATGCTTTTTCATTTTAAGAACAAAGCTGCATTATTTGACTCATAATTAAAATCATTAATAAATATTCCTATATGCATTTTCATTTTCTTATTCGTGTCGCACCTTTTATGACACAATCAAAAAGAAAACTGAGAGCATTGCTTTTTAATTTTCGTGGTCCTGCCCTGCACAAGAGTTAGCACAACTCGAAAACGAAATCGCAATCTCAAAGTAAGCGCGCGGCGCAGGAAAGTGACGTCAGCAGCTCTCCACCTCCGCTGTGGGTATGGCGGTATGACGCCAAGTGTCATTTGCCTCCTGTTATGTGTAAATTCTAATGTTTGTGAATTGAATAAATGTATATATATACTGTACATTTAAAAAAACAAAACAAAACAAAAAAAAGGTATAGCGGTATGACACCACTTTGCCATCGTTACTTTTCACGTCATTGAAGTTGCCGGTAAACAAGATTTAAATCGCCGAAAAACGGTCGGACAGATTTGAGCATGGCGCACATTGACACAATTGTTCAAACCCTGCTGGATTTAGCTTCCCAGGTGGAGTTGAATAGTGTATCTGAATCTGATGCTCGGGACCGAGTTGAGCAGGTATTCTGCCGTCCCAGATACGGACGCAAACAAGGTTGCCCTAGCCAACCTGTTGTCAGTTATGGAACACCTTGGTGCACCAGCACAACATCAAAGCTAAAGCTATTTGTTACATGGGTGGAGTAACAGCTGTTCGGCGTCGGCCACCAGTCCATCCGTCGCAGGATGCGATGCAACGGATCATTGCTTCCATTCGGCGTCGGCCACCAGTCCATCCGACGAAGGATGCGAAGCAACAGATCAATCCGTCGACTGGTGGCAGATGCTGGTGCGAGATCTGTCAGTGGTCCTCGTTTTTCGCCGATTTAAATCTCGATTACCGGCAACTTCAATGACGTGAAAGAAGTAACGATGGCAAAGTGGTGTCATACCGCCATAGCTTTTTTTTATTTTCTTTTCTTTTTAAATAAAAAAAATATATATATATATATATATATCTTTATTAAATTCACAAACATTAGACTTTACACATAACAGGAGGCAAATGACACTTGGCGTCATACCGCCATACCCACAGCGGAGGTGGAGTAACTCTTGTGCAGGGCAGGACCACGAAAATTAAAAAGCAATGCCCTCAGTTTTCTTTTTTATTGTGGCATAAAAGGTGCGACACGAATAAGAAAATGAAAATGCATATAGGAATATTTATTAATGATTTTAATTATGAGTCAAATAATGCAGTTTCGTTCTTAAAATGAAAAAGCATTCTGCTATTGCTTTTTCATTTTTTAATTTTACATTTCATATTGAATTTTGGTAACTCTTTGCTGGTGCATGTTTTGAAAATTAAATCTCAAATGTGTTTTCCTTTTTCATTTGAATTAAGTACAAGAATGAGCAGTCTTGAAGAAGAAAATGAAAATGCAGATTGAATGACTTATTAACCATTTTAATTATGAGTCCAATAATGCAGCTTCGTTCTTAAAATTTAAAAGCATTTCTGCTATTGCATTTTTATTTGGATTATGGTAACTATCTGCTTCCATACCATACATACCATAGTAAATGCTTCAGCAGAGTTTTATGAGGGTGTTTTTTTTTTTGTTGTTGAAAGTGAAAATGTTGTTTTGAAAATGACTGCTTACAGGTCCATCTGTTTACTCTAACCAAGCATTCAGAACGAGTTGTCCAACACCGGTTTAATTTTTCAGGAATTGTTGACTTTAAAGAATCACGTTAATGTTCATTAATTCATGGAAGTGAAGAATAATTAAAGTAAATCTTAAAGTAACCTTGTGTTTCTGTGTTTCTCAATGTTTCAACAACTTTGTTCTGAACATAGTTAAGTTCTTTCACATGGCTACTTTTATTTAACAGCTCTTTGCACACACGACCTTCAGGTCAGAAAGTAAATTCAGTAAATAGCATCACCATAAGGATTACGTAATAACAGAAACAAAGGAGTGCAGTAAATAACCGATATCCCTGTGTATTTTTAAAAGGAACACTAGAGATTTAACAATACACAAAATAACAGGAGGTTCACAACAATTTAGTGTCCATTCTCTGGATAGGGTCAGGGGGAGGCGCACTGCAGTGGAATAAGTGTCCATCCTGTGGAGAGGGTCGGGTGGTTTAGAGAGATGCAGCGATGGCCTCTCTTAGGTGCAAATACAAGTTCACAGCCTGATACGGATCTGTTGGTGGAGCAAGATGGGACTCAGCCATAAAGATGATACAGAGTTCATAAATATCTGGATTACATGGTACAGCCAGCCGAAAGACACATTCATTTTTGCACAGTTGAATGTGTTCATCTTCAACAGGGGAGAGAAAATCTGTTGTTCGCTAAAGTTCAGGAACAGCATGCGTCACATTAGGCCGACCGCTGGCGACGTTCAGGTTTCTTGATGGCCTGATGTTGTGTGCATTCCACACCTGTGCAGTGTCATCCAACTCATCCTGTAGAAAATGTATACATTTAGGAAGAGCTGTGCCAGCAGAACATAAATAAAACACTAAATTACAGCATTCACACATGAGCAACCCCGCCCTCTCCCTCCCTCCCTGTCTCTGTTCATCCCTCCCTCCCCCCCCCTTTCTCCCCATCTCTTATCCTCTCTGTTTCTACCCTTCTGTTCCATCTCTCCCCCCTTCCATCTCTGTTCCTTTCCCTTTGCTACCCCTTCTCTTTAGCATTCTTTTTCCTTTCCTCCCGTCTCTGTCTGTCTGTCTTCCCAACACCCCCTTCCCCGTTTCTGTCCTCCCTCCCCTCTCTCTCACTCACATACACATGCGCACAAAATGAAAATAAAACATTATTCATGAACTCACCTGTATGGAGGCCCATACAACAAAACTGCAGGAGACTTTTGTCCAGAAACTCGCCATCAAAATGCCCGTTGTCTCTGAGGTCTGGGGTCTAGGGCACCCCCCAAAACGCTGTACCGCTTCTATGTAGCACCCTCCAATTACTTTTGGGTCACTACTTGTTGTGTAAGCATTGAGCCAGATTATTGTTCTTGAAAAGCCATCGATACATCCATTCACACAAATACCATATGGCTTCAGTTCATCATATGAGTCCAGGTGCCAGATGAAGTTGAGAAGTTTGAGAAGTAATTCCTACGTCTGAGACGCCCCGCTTGCCTTAATGACACTCCTCTTGGATCCAGCTCCTTCAAAACCAAACGCACAGACTCTTTTCTCACACGCAGTCCATTTTCTCTGCATTTAGCGTACATCCACCTGTACCCGTGAAGCTGCCCGGGGTAATGTAGCTGGTTGCTAATGGATTCAAACAGGATCGCCAGGTCGGAATAGGCTTTGCGTGGCACGAGTCCCCTTGGAATGTACAGCTGCATCCCACTCTAGACTCATCAAACCCGACAAAGAAAACAAATCCTGAGTCACTAAATATTAAGAAGATGATTAAAAGGATTGGTATGTTTGATGTATGGAGGGATTTTCATCCATCCACTAAACAATTGACTTTTTACTCTCACCCTCATTCAGTTTACTCGAGGATCGATTATTTCTTTATGTTCTGAACAGACAGACACAGGGTTTTAGATTGTAGAATTGGTGTTAGCGACATATCAGATCACTCAGGTGTATATGTGAAAATAAATGTAGGTGTCCCACACAAAAACACTATTTGGAGACTCAACACCTCCCTATTAAATGACACCCGATTTGAAGATTACATTAGGAAAGAAATGAAGGAATATACAGACCTTAACGGTAGCACAGTGACGTCACAGAGTATTTTATGGGATGCTGGAAAAGCAGTATTGCGTGGGAAGATTATAAGTTGGGCATCACAAAGGAAAAAAGAAAAACTTAAACACCTTAACGACTTGACAAGTAAATTAGACTCACTGGAACAGTAGCATGTAGAGACTAACGACCCCACCTTATTGGAACAAATAACCGTAGTAAAATCAGAACTAAATAAGAAACTGAACGACCAGGAGGAACTTACACTTAAGTATATCAAACAAACCCACTATGAAAATGGACCCCGTGCTAAAAAACTCTTAGCCTGGAGACTTAAAAAACAACAGTCTGGAAGATCCATATATAAAGTAAAGGACCCGCTCACCAACCAGATGTGTTATAAGCAAGAAGCAATACATAAGTCTTTTGAATCATACTTCAGGAATTTATACACTCAACCCGAATTAGCAGAAGCAGTAACAGTCAATCAATTTTTTGAAATCCCTAGACCTGCCATCTATTGTCACAGAACAAAATAAGTGCTTAACTACAGAGATTACAAATGCAGAGGTCGACAAGGCAATTTCTAAACTGAAAACAAGCAAAGCAGCCGGGGGAGATGGACTACCAGCAGAATGGTATAAGACTTTTAGGGACTCTGTGACCCCACTGCTATTTATTAAATTGTTTTAACTATGTCTTAAAAGGTGGCGAGACCCCACCATCTTGGAAACAGGCCATATTATCTGTAATACTGAAACCAGGGAAAGATAGGACAGATTGCAGCTCATACAGCATTTGATACAGTTGACCACAGCATTCTTCTTAGGAGATTAGAAGATACTATCGGCATCAAGGATCGCGCCTTGGACTGGTTTGGATCTTACTTGTCTGACCGTTTTCAGTTTGTTCATGTTCATAATCATTCGTCAGAACGTAGGAGGGTTAGTCATGGTGTCCCGCAAGGATCTGTACTTGGGCCACTCCTCTTCAACATCTACATGTCACCTCTTGGTGACATCATCAGAAAGCATAGCATCAGTTTCCATTCTTACGCAGATGACACACAGTTGTACTTTTCTTTTAAGGCAAACGAGGCTCATCAGTTGGCCAAATTGGAATCTTGTCTTCGTGATGTCAGAACTTGGATGACACAGAATTTCCTGTTGCTTAATTCCGACAAAACTGAGGTCATTATATTTGGATCGCGAGAGAGTAGGGACAGAGTTTTTGATGGACAAAGTGGTCTATTTGGTACTACACCCAGTTCTACCGTGCGGAACCTAGGAGTCACTTTTGATCAGGACCTGACCTTTAATTCTCATATACAGAATGTAGGGAGGTCAGCTTTCTTCCACTTAAGAAACATTGCCAAAATTCGAAGTTTTTTGTCCTTCAAAGATGCGGAAAAAATAATCCATGCTTTTGTTACGTCTAGGCTAGATTACTGTAACTCGGTACTAGCAGGATGCCCAAATTCATCCCTTAGGACATTACAGTTAATCCAAAACTCCGCGGCACGATTGTTAACCGGAACTAGAAGGAGGCAGCATATTACTCCAATTTCAGCTTCCTTGCATTGGCTGCCTGTCAAATTTAGAATTGAATTTAAGATTCTAGTTTTAACTTACAAAGCTCTTCATTCTCAGGCTCCTTCTTATATTAGGGAACTCATTGAACTTTATCATCCTCCAAGAGCCCTTCGCTCTGAGGATTCAGGTCTTTTAGTTATCCCAAAAATTTCTAGAGTTAGATCAGGAGGTAGGTGTTTCAGTTTCCTGGCACCTCTATTTTGGAACCATCTTCCAGCCTCGGTGAGGGGGGCAGACACAGTTAGTTTATTTAGGAGTAGACTTAAGACTTTCCTTTTTCTTAAAGCTTATAGTTAGACTCCATCCACTGTCAGTTAAGCTGCTGTAGGCTTACGCCGTGGAGGGAGATCTTTCGCTCCCGTTACAGGGATCGTTGCTCTGTGCAGGCGGAACCTTTATCACTCTCCTCACCCAATCAATCTTTTACTCTATCCAATCTTTTACTCTATCCACTCTGTCCAAGCTCTCATTATGCTTTGTACAGTATGCTCGATATGCATGATACTGCCGCAGTCTCTGTGTCCCCGGCAGGTGATGACCACTGCGCCAGGAGCTGGATTGTGCTGTCCTGGGGGTCTTGCTGTCATCGCTTCATCCCACCACCACGCTTAAGACCGGGACTAGTCCTATCGGCAGATTGTCCATCGAGCTAGGCTCTTGCCTTCCAAAGCATGGACACTTACACTCCACATGGACAGCAGCCTTGAATTAGTTCCTATTCTTTGTGTTTATATCCGTTTTGCCTGGTTGGTGTATCTGTTTTTCACTCTGTCCTGTCTGCCACCCTGGCTCACTCTGCTCCTTTCTCTCTTTCTCTGTCTCTCCTCTATCTTTATACTTCACCCCAACTACTCATAGGCAGATGATCGCCCTCTGGAGTCTGGTTCTGCCCTTGGTTTCTTCCCACAGGGGAGTTTTTCCCAGCCACTGTCGCATCTTGCTTGCACCGGGGGCCCGGTTGGTTCTCTCTGATTGTATAAAGCGCTTTGAGACGCCTTTGGCTGTGATTTAGCGCTGTACAAATAAAAGTTTATTATTATTATTATTATTATACAGACCTATCTCAGTTTTAAACACTGATTATAAAATTTTCACTTCAATTATTGTCAACACACTAGAAAATATTATCCCTAACCTAATTGACACGGACCAGACAGGTTTTGTTAAAAATAGACAAACACAAGACAATGTTAGGCGAGCTATACATCTGTTACATATAATGAGCAAAGGAAACACAATGTCCTTCGCAATTAGCTTTGACACAGAAAAAGCTTTTGACTCTGTTCTATGGGAATTTTTATACCTGGTCCTGCAATGTTTTGCCTTTAACAATACAGTTATAAAATGTTTAAAATTCACCTGTGGCCCGGATCAGAATAAATGGCAGTCTTTCAGGTACAATCCGTTTGGAGAGGGGTTGCTGACAGGGCTGCCCACTGAGCCCCATCTCGTTTGCTCTATTTATAGAGCTACTTGTTCAAAAGATTAGGGAAGACCCAGAAATCACGGGAATACTATTCAAGGGGAAAGAATATAAGACATGTTTATATGCAGATGACATCCTGGTGACTTTATCCGACCCGGATACTTGATTTTTACAACCGAATAGATACTTAAAAAATGGTTATTTTACCACAATTGTTATTTCTACTCCAATCGCTGCCTGTAGAAATACCCAATAAGAAATTCAGTGAATGGAATCGGATCATTTCTAGATTCATATGGCAGAACAAGAAACCAAGGGTATGCTACAAAACATTACACTTAACAGGGAGGGATGTCACTCCCATGCTTGGAGGACTACTATAAAGCAGCACAACTGCAGTATATAGTCTACTGGTGCAGGGCGGGTTACGATGCAAAATGGAAGGAGCTAGAATTTGACCAACTAGATATCCCACTTCAATCTCTGCTGGGTGACAAAGCTTTCAAGACTATATACTCTAATAATCTATGTCGATGTTATAAAAACTCCCCTAAATATTTGGTACAAAGAGATGAGCAAAGCGCACCTGGAAAAAAAATCTCGGTTATTAAGATGGGTCGAACATGATAGAGTATTCTTGTGTTATTCTTTACCTTGGTTTATATTGTATGATCACTAGTAGCACGTGTAAACTGTTAGAATCCTAGGCTAACATATACGCATCGTATTTCACTTTGTTTTATGGCCTGCCACTGATGTGCTCATCCTCTCCCTGTACAGGATATGAGCTGTGAAATCGGTCAACTATCGTATAGTCGTTGGTTTGTCTCTCTCTGTTCTCCTCCCTGTTCTTTCCTTATCTTATCCCCTCCCAGTCCTGTGTATAAGAGACCTTCTTCCTCCTTCCCACCTCACACTCGCACTCCCATTTTACTGTGTTTTGTGCCTCGGAGCTCCGATCCCTTTTTTTATTGTTTGTTCATTAAATTACTTATTATCCCAGTATTCCTGCATCGGCATCTTCGCTCTTTTCCACAACAATTTGGCGTCACGAACAGGATTGCTGGAGACCCGTCAGTGGAACTCTGGGACGTTGAGGGCCCGGGACCAGGAACGGAGGAAACTCCTCGTTCCCCCTCTACCTTGAACCAAGCATTCAGAGATGAGAGGATCGGCGTCTAAGAGTGGATCTGATCAGCTTCACGTCTATCCAAGCGAACCTGGAAGGGAAGTGCTGATTCAGAGATCGGGTGAGAAGTAATTGTTCTTGTCTCAGACATATCAGTGACCAGTGGGTTGTTTTCCTTGTCGTTTACGAACGGTCCCGGGGCAGGACGGAGCGCATACGTTAACCGTGCCTGTCAGGTCGGTGTTGATTCTGAATCAACACTGAAATTCCCGCTCCACAAGTGAGCCGGAAGCTTCTGGTAGGTAAACTACCAGAGGGGTGAGTTTTTTCTCCACCTTTTTGCTCCAGAGTAAGAAAAAGGGGTGCACGAGGACGCCTGTGTATTTTCTGACTTGGAATTTTGTGAAAACTTAGTGAAAAGTCAGAGTAATAAGTCTAGCTAGACAGTGCTGGGGAAGAACCAGAGCAAAGTGGCTGCTGCTGTTCCCCAGGGGGGACCAATTGTGGACGACATGAGGAAAAAATATGGTCCAGATTGTCTTGACATGTTGGGAATTTGGGTTGAAAAGTATGATTTCCCAGCAGGGGGATCACTGAGTTTGGAGGAATTGAGAAACCTCCGGGATAAATTGAAGATAGCAGAGGGAAAGGTTACAAAAAAGAAAAAAACAAACAAATATGCAATTCAGATCATCAAAGATCATGAAAGGTGTTTTTCATTTTGGAAAACTGAAGCAGAAGTCAGGGACAGGAAACAAGTAAAAAAAACAAAAACAAACGTGTGAACAGCGCTGGGCGCTGGAGCACAGGGGTGACAGAGATAACGGCAGAGGGTGCACACACTCACACACACTCCCCAGAGGAGGGAGAATAGGAGCCGCTCACACACGAGCATTCAAATGCACCAAATGTCTGTATCTTTCTCTTACAGGCCCGAGGGACCCTCTCCTGGACATGCCTGTCTTCCCTCCTCCCGCCTGCCCTCATCCAACGCTACCACCGTACAACCCTGCGCACTCCAGCACCGACGCCGCAGCGTCGCCACGTTCATCAGGACTGCCGTCAACCAAACGGCCAGCCTCATCACTGCTTTCAGACAAGGGCTGCTCCCCCAGATCGCCAAAGCAGTTAACACAAGCTGCTGCGTGGGGATTGAAGATGCCCGGCTGACAGAGGTCCGACGTCATGCAGTGCACGCTGAGAGGCTTCTGCAGGAGGCCAGCGATGCAGAGGACAAGAAGATAAAGCGTGCCTCCCTCACCATGATGAAGCTCCTCAGTGACACGGCGAGACGGCCCTACAGGAACAACGACAACCGACGAAGGGCGACTAGCGGAGACAGAGGCGAAAAGGGGGCGTGCCACATCTGCGGCCGAATGGGTCACTGGGCCAGAGAATGCCCTGACAAAGGAAGAACCATGCCCACCGCAGCCAAGAGAGTGATCGCGAGGACCGGAAAAGAGGATCCAGAGGGGACCAGGACGTGTTTATGTAGCATAATTGTGGCAAAGCACTGTTCCTGCTTTTGTTGTGGTTTGTGGCGTGTGTGAGAGTGATCAGTGAGCAGGGTGCAGTTACCCACTTCTACCAGTGGAGGTCGTGTTCGCCCCGGGGAATAACGCTAGAGAGGTCTCAAGTGGCTCATGAGACCTATGTGGAGCGAACCGTCGTAGCGGACGTTAACGTGTGTGTTATCTGTTGTGCTTCCACAGGTGAGAAGGGGAAATGGTTGAAAATAAGAGCAAATGTATGTGTGGCTGTTTCGTAATTGAAGTCTGAGATCGAGGGTATGTGAGTTAAATTTACGTTTTGAATGTATCGTCTCTGAGTGATGTGGGAAATGTGGGAAACGACATGATTAATAAGTTCAAGTCGAAGTCGGGTATGGATCTGTGTTTTGAAATGTAAAAAGTAGATAACGCTCGAGAGGAAGTCTCTCAAGTGGCTCGTGAGACCTATGCGGAGCGAACCGTAGTAGCGGACGTTAACATGTGTGTTGTCTGTTGTGCTTCCACAGAAAACAAAAATAAAAGCTTCTAAAGAAACAAAGAAAAACAAAAATAAATGTGTCTTCGCAACATTACCATGCTACATTTACGTTTGACTATCTGCTTTAATATAAAACCACAACAAATGTGTTTTATAATTGTCTTTATATAATCTACAAACGTATTTGTATGATCCAGGGAAAATTCCATGTTTGTTTGCGAAACTCATTGGAAGAATGAAGAAAATCTCTTCGATTGTTATTGTCATGAACATGAATCACAAAACATATATATATATTTTTTTTTTCCATGTGTCACTTTAACAGAGACAACACCATCTGTAATTACTATGTTTGGTTGCATTTCCCTGGCAGGCAAAGATAGATGGAAGAGACATCCTTCTGGGTAGAAGATGGGACTGGCTTGTCTGTGGATGGTGGAGGCTCGCTGGGCTCATCAATCCGTCCATCCATTCACCTTGTTCGTCTCATCCTGACTGCAGCACGCCACTGTGGAGGCTTGACATAACACACATTAGATTAATAACAGAAAAGCAAAATGTGACTTATGGTGTATTATTTAGTGTGCTTCAGTTGTAATTCTCATAATAATGACTGTTTTGCTGGCTTCACACAATATATATAATTGGCCTGTCTTCGTTAAAAGCCCACTCACCACGACAAGGTGAAGGCCAAGAGTGGGAACACAAACACAGACCAGAAACGAACAGGACAAATCCAGACAAGACTACAAAAAACACAAATATCAATCACTTTGACCACTATCTTTTTTCACAAAAACTTTTATTTCTTTACAAATTGAACCTTAGATTGTGTCACAACAAACTAAATAAACCCTTGAAACAGCCAACAAAACATGAAACAACAACACTTCATCAATATTATAATGAGTATCCTCATTGTATGTCCTTGTATGGTTCA
>NW_027466202.1:925000-975000 GCF_046127955.1 Nelusetta ayraudi
ATGAAATAAAATGGCATTTTCAACTAAGTAATAAAATAGTCGGTGGTGCAGTGGTTAGCGCTGCCGCCTCACAGCAAGAAGGTCGTGGGTTCGATTCCGGGGCCTGGACCTGGGACCTTTCTGTGTGGAGTTTGCATGTTCTCCCTGTGTCTGCGTGGGTTCTCTCCGGGTTCTCCGGCTTCCTCCCACACTCCAAAAACATGCACGTGAGGTCAATTGAACGTTCTAAATTGTCTGTAGGTGTGCATGTGAGTGTGAATGGTTGTTTGTCTCTATGTGGCCCTGCGATGAACTGGTGACTTGTCCAGGGTGTCACCCTGCCTTCGCCCTAAGACAGCTGGGATAGGCTCCAGCAGACCCCCGTGACCCTGAATAGGAATAAGCGGGTATAGGAGATGAATGAATGAAATCTTTATTGAATGAATGACACATTTTATCTCACTCGTGGTTTATGTAATTATTATTTTTTGCTCCATAGCTTTCATGATTCAGCATTACATGTTAAGCATGATGAATTGCATGAAAAGAGAGAGCACTCGCTGATAAATTAACATGGTGTGCTGTTTAATTCCATGAGGACGACAAAATATTTGCAAATTTGTGTTAGCTACACACATCGACAGGTGCAAGAGAAAGGGAGGAACTTTCAAGATCGTTGAGTTTTTATTTTTTATTTTTTTAGTTCTGATGAAATAAATAGACCAATCATTTCATTACTTTGTCTGCTTTCCAAAGAGAGTTGCTTCAAAGAATTATCATTTATTATTCAGTGGCACATTGCTCACTTGTTTAATACACAAATAATAGTATATTATTATAATAATACTATTTTATTAATATGATAATAATAATAATAATAATAATAATAATAATAATAATAATAATAATAATAATAATAACAATAATAATAATAATAATAATCATCATCATCATCATCATCATCATCATCATCATCATTATTATTTATAAAATTTCGAAACAACAATCGTCAGTTGTTCCGTAAAAAAAATACATTCATTTCCATGTTGAATTTTGTACGGTTTGTGAGCGCGCACGACTGTCAGTGACGGTCTCCACACTGACACAACTGCGCATGCTCTATTATCCCATCAATGCGGAAGTCAAAAAGTTTTTGGGAGCCATGCGCTGGGTGAGCAACTTCATTGAAAGCAATGGGACGCCATCTGGGGGCTTGCCGCACTGTCACGCAGTTAGTGACGTAGCGGGCAGGCGACGCCGACAGTAATGACGTGAATGATTGACAGCTACCATTCGTTCCCGTTTGCAAGAGGATTAAAAACAAACAGACACCATAATGGCATCAAAAAGGAGTTATCCCAGCGGTGCGGAAAAACGGAAGGAAAAGAAAACCGATCAAGAAAAACTTGCAAAGGGGAAAGGTAAGTTATTTGTTTGTGATGTGGGCTGGAGAGGTGGAGGTGAAACGCCCCCCCCCCCAAGTTTGTTTATTTGTCCGGCTAGCCAGCTAGCTAGCGTCGGATAAATGTTAGCTGGCTGGCTAATATTTGTTCGTCATGAATCAGCGTTTTTGTTTGTTCTATGAAAGTTGACCATATCCTGCCATGTTGGCCTATCCTGCCATGGGAATGACTGATTGACTCCACACCCGTTTATTCCCATTCTAACATGGAGGGAGGGCATGTTGTTGTCGTTGTTGTTGTCGTCAGTCCCCTGTTATTGTTCAGTGGAAGTTGTCTCTCACACATTTGACTCTTAATGTTATTTTAGCCTTAACTTAGGATGTATTTACTGAGTTTGTATTTTGTAGGCCCTTCATTAGAATTGTGCTACTGTTTTATAATTCAAAGAAATATTTTATGGAAATACTTTATTTGGCATGGTGTTGACTATTTTAGACTGTTGTGGCAGTGGGTCATTTATCTTAGTTTTATTACTTTAACTAGTACAGTGTTTAAAGTAATGCCAAAAACTCTTAAAAATGACAGTTTTGTAATTGTGTAAAAGCTTTAAAGGGACACTGCAACCATAATGTTTAATTTAAAAACAAATGAATTTTTAATTTTCCTATATTACTGCAACATCACTGTAATAATAAAATAGGAAAATGCGCTTCTGATCTATTTTGCTTGATGATCTGATGAGCTTTGTCTCTGCAGGAGCAATTCTAAAATATGTTGGCGCTCCAGACATTGAGCCAGAGGGATCTCCCGAACATCCTGACCAGGAAGCTCCAGGACCAACACGTTCCTCAGAACCTCCTTCTGTCCAGGTGAATAATGTGTGTTATTCTTAGTAGCTAAGCTGATAAGTGTGGGACGAAACTAAGGCAATTAAGCATTATTTTGATTGTTGGTTTGCTTTTTAGTGTTGCACTTGTTGGTTTGTTGGATTTTCTTATTTAAAGTAAGTTGTATTTATTGACATATAGAGGATTCTTTTCCTAGTATTATAGTGTTTGTTTGTTTTTAAATCAGTTTAACTTGCCTGAGTTGCTCAACTGAAGATGTTTAATTTTACCTGTAGCCTGTTTTGCTCACGAGGTGTAATAGATTGTGGAATCTTAGTAGACCTTAGTAGATGCACGCTGCTGAGAGTGGCAGAGATCAGCTCCGATGACCATGGTGCTTGTAAATAAGGCAAATGCGCCATCTAGTGGGATGCAGCATGTTTATTCGTGTTGGAGCAATGACAAGTACGACTAACAAAACAAAAGATGCACAGGGTAAAAAAAAAATAATCATAAAGTCAAGCCCAACAAAGATAACAGATGGGCATAACTGTAACATTACATAGTAATGATTACTAGTACTACCAAAATTTCTCTATTTTACTTTTCAACTCGAACTTGAACTATTCATCCCCTTTTTTCAGCAGCCATTAAGACAAAAGGATGACACTTATGCATTGCATCAAACTGTGATGCACAAAATAAATTAAATTAAATCAAAACAATAAATAAAGTGTGCATTAAACAGGGGGCAGTGCAATACAGTACAGGACTCAACTGATATAGTGCAGTTAGGCAGTATAGCCTATAACAGCTGTTCAGCATCCATAGTAATCCACAGTCAGTGCCATAATCATCCAGTCAGTGTCATATTCATCCATAGTCAGTATAATATATATGATATCGCGCAGACCCTCGTCCTCCACCACATTAATTGGCCTGCAAGCCGTAGCCACACCCATTTAGCCCCCGCTGTTGAAAGTTGGCGTGTGGTGGACGCGGCCAGTGGTCTCCGTGCCACACCATCCAACGTGGTTTGCTTTACCTCAGAAGGGGGCGGAGGGCTCTCCGCGTCAGCTGTATGCTTCGCAGACAAGTGAAACGTAAGACTGCTCGTACTCCGGTGGAAACTAAATACAGCTTTACAGTAAATGCATATCACTTTTGTCCTGTCAAGACTGCCATCTGGCAGGGTTTTGAAGTGGAACTTTCCATTTACAATTGACGCCTTATCCATGTTAGTCCTTCCTAGTGCTCACCTACGCTCAGTGTATTTTTCTTTTTTTTGTTGTGCATACAAGCCGGCTGCAAGCGTGTGACTGTGTGCTGTGAGTCAATTAATTTCCCGTTTCCACAATCTACGGAGGGGCCAAAGGTTCAAAAAGCACCGTGTGCGTTAATCGCGATGAAAAAATTTGAATTATTGCCTTCGGCGCGAAACAACCAGCAAACGCGAATAAGAATGTTGACATTTGGAGAGAGGATGAGACCGGGGCGATGCTTTCTCTTCTAAAAGAGATGGACATATTAAAATAACACACAACAGAGACCTTTTTTAAAAGGGTAGCGCAGCAAATGCAGGGCTCCGGCTTTGCGCAGCCCTGAACAAATACGTATTCCTTCGTATTTATATTTCTACCTTTTCGTTCACATTTTTTGTAAGTTAGAAGAATTTCAACTTTGTAAATAAAAGCACAGCAAAGAGATGTGTTTCTGATTTGTTTTTATTTCGATAATTTCGCTGTTATTCTGCTGGAAACGGCGTGCAGTGGCACAAGCTTCCTCCACGGTCGGCACTTTAATGAGCGTGTGTATAACTGAAGACACCGTTCCTTTGCAAAACCTGTACACAAACTCTCCCACCAGTCTGCGCAGAACCCGCATCCAACAAGAACGAGAGTTTGAGGTCCGTGGCGACGGCACAAAGCGTAGCATCGAAGACATTGTGTTGTTGTAGCCCTCCAACAGTAAACAATGTTCTTGTCTCATGGTTATCTTTTAAGATAACCATGAGCACAAGAAATAGGGTACAGCTTATCTGCAAAGTAAGTAACACGTACATTATGAACTATCATTCTATATCATAATGATGTAATATGTCAACCGAAAAAAGCAGCTGACCAGCTGAAAAGGCTCACTCCACCCCCTACTGTTGGGAGGAGGACACGTTCCCGTCAGTAATTCAAATTTCTCAGCTGCATGTATAGGGGGACAAGGTGAGAACTCCGATTGGACGAGAAAACCAAATTATTGCTTAGTCCGATTAAGCTCTGCATGTAAACGCACTGATTACACCTGCGCCAGAGTGCAGAGTGAAAGCAGCTCTTTTAAAAAGAAGCGCAGGCTGGAGTCAGCACTCTGTCCTCTGGCGTGTCCACGCTGAGAACTCTGTCCTTCGCAGTTCTTAGCATTTCGGCTAGCAATCCCAGAGCGGGCTGGGCCATAAGCACAGCCGGAGGAGGAACCCTGGCGGGTGCCCGTTCATCGGGAGGTGGCGCTGTGTGTGCGTGATCGTTGTGCATTCACCGCAGGCCCCCCCCGCCCCCACTCCTCCTCTGGCGCTCGGCGGGGAGGCTGCCTTGCAGTTGAACACCGGTGCGCCGAGACGGGTACTGGAAGGACGCTGGTCTCAACCCCCTGCCTGGGTGCAGTCGCTCCGTCTTCCTCTGTTTTCTCCATTCCCCTCTGTTACTGTTGCGGCGGCGATGTCCTCGCAATCAATTGCCGCACCAGTCTAGCCGGGTAACAGCGGTGTCACCACCACAACGCGGACACTTTTCCTTTGATTTTGGTTTATTTGGTTTAGACAATTCAGTTTGTCTGTTTCTTTTGTTAGCGTAACCACTTTCTTTGGTTGGTTTTCTTTTCTTTGTTTTGTTGTGAAATTTTGGTGAAACTTTGGGTTTTCTATTGAGTAGCGATTTTGTTATAGTTTGATTTCCTTTTTTAGTTCATTAATATCTTGTTCCCCAGTGATCGTTACTATTTTGTTTTGGGTTTTGGTCGTGTGTGTGTGTGTGTGTGTGTGTGTGTGTGTGTGTGTGTGTGTGTGTGTGTGTGTGTGTGCGTGTGCGTGTGCGTGTGTGTGTGCGCGAAGAATAAATAAAAGTTTTCCTTTAGTTCTAACTGTTTAACGCTTGCCTGGGTGTCTCAAGGTATTAGTATGTTAATTTTGTTCTCTTTTCTTTAGGACAGGAGTTGGCGTAGCGTGAATTTTGGTTTGTAGTGATTCCCTTAGCTTTGTTTATTCCCTTTTTTGAGTTTTCTTTGGTTTCTTTGGCCCTGTTCCCCTTATTTTCTAATGTTGAACAGTCTTTTTGGTATGGTACTTATTTCCTTGACACTCAGGCAGCTAAACCTGGTCTAATCGGGTCTGACTTCTGTTGCCATTAGTTGTGTCGAGTTTAGCTTTTAAATCATGTTGATTTAGCTCTTGCTGAGAGAGATGTGTTTCCTGTAGATCAGGCATGGCCAAACTACGGCGTGTCTCTGTCCGGCCCGCGTGAAGGCAGTCAAAAATCTAACCTAACTTAGAAATGACACTTGAACCTGCAATGAGTATTTTAGTCGTTCTAAATGAGTCCAACGTTAGAAAAAAAGGAGCGACCCGGACTTCCCACAGTCTCTTTTCTATTAACATGGGAATTCAATTTTAATAATTTGTCAACTAAAAACACCGGTCATACTAGAACATCCCTACCAGCTTTCTTCCCTGTATTCTCTGAATTTAATCAAAGAATCTTTGAAACTCTTGTAGCTTTTCTCTGGCTCGTGTCGCTGCTGATGCGTAGCCCCTCCAGGATCCCTCCTTGCACTGCCACTCCGTCGTAGTGTGGGGCACCGAGTGCCGCAGGCCCCTCCGCACCCGTCGCCACCGCCGTCTTCTCCGCCAGGCCGCGTCTCGCCAATTCCTCCTTTACCTCCTCTGCGCTGTTGTAGGTTCGAGTTCCCGTATCCCAGTGGGTCCTCATCTTGGTGAATGGCGTCTGGAAGCGGATGCCCTTCTCCTTCAGGATTCTTTTAGCAGTGTTGTACTCCTTTCTCTTTTGGACCATCTCTGTCGCGTAATCGTGATGGAATGACGGTAATTTCTTCCCCAGTTCTATTTTCTTTGTCCATAGCTCTCTCAGGACCCTCTCTTTGGTAGTAAATTCCAGAAAGTTAACAATGATGGGTCTCGGTTGGGCACCGTCCGCTGGCTTCTGTGCAAATGAGCGGTGTGCTCTCTGAATTTGGAAATTAAAATGTGCTGGCAGGTGCAGTTTGCTTTTCAGCAGGTCTTCCACAAACTTGGCCACAGATTCTCCCTCCTCTCCTTCAGTGACTCCATAGATACGTAGGTTGTTTCTCCTCGGCCTGGACTCCAGGTCAGTTAACTTGTCCTGAAGAGCTTTTTGTTCTCTCAGTGATATGACCAGAGCGTCATTAGCTTCCTGTGCCCAACGTTCTAGCCTTTCAATCCGCGACTCAGCCTCGTTGATCTTGCCGGTCTGGAGCTCCTGTTCGGTGATGACTTTCGCAAGTTGTTGATTTATTTCGTCTTTGAAGTCGTCCAAGTCTTTTTCCACGTCGTTCCTCAGTGTTTCTCCAAACGTGCGAAGGACTTCTTTTGATTCCATTTTTAAATCCCGTATCTCCTTGCTAATAATTTTTATGTCCGAGCCCTTTTCCGCGTCGTTAGTCACGAGGAGTTTGTTTCGCCATCTCCCTCTGTTTCAGAGCAAGCTGGTAGTTCGGCCATATTGTCTGTTACCGTGTTTCTGTTTTGGTTGAATGGAGTTTTCCTTCCCATTCCAACGTTCCCCTGATCACTTTGTAGTTAATATGATATCTGCCAATAGTTATTCAAGTTTTCGGGGAGTTTTTACCCTAGACGGTCGAGAGCCCTGGTGTCGCGCAGTCTACCGCTTTATGGCCAAACCAGAAGTCCCTTCCCTCTAGCCTTTTCAAGGGGGAGGTGGCTAGACTCGGCTCTTGTGGGACGAGAAGCAGAAGGCCTGTCCGATCGGGGGGGAAGATGAGATGACATTTTTGTGGGTCAACACAAACTCATCTGCGAGGACAGCCGCCTTGGACAATGACGACACTTTCTGTTCATTCAAGAACATTACCACCTTCTCTGGCAAAGAGTCTTTAAAATCTTCTAAAAGAACGAGCTCACGGAGTGACTCAAAGTCATTTTTGACATCATTAGCTGCACACCATTTATCAAAGAGGTTGCTTTTCTCCCATGCAAACTCGACAAAGGTTTGACCACTAGATTTTCTATGGTTCCTAAATTTTTGCCGGTAGGGCTCAGGAACAAGCTCATAAGCAGGAAAAATTGCTTCCTTTACAACATCACATTGCAGGCTGTCTTCTAAGAAAAGAGCAGACACCAACTCCTGTGCTTTTCCCACCCGCTTGCATTGGAGAAGGACAGGCCACATGTCTCTTGGCCAGTTGAGTGGCGAAGCTATTCGCTCCAAGGCACTGAAGTATGAATTCTGTACCTACCTACAACCCCCCCTTCCGTGGCCCGCCGACTCGATGCAGGTCTGTCATGTGGCCTGTTGCTAAAAAAGTTTGCCCACCCTCTATACAGACAGTGAGTTGGAGCAAGCTCGTAAGCACTACTTCCAGATGGCCCGCACTGCCAGTGAGGGGAAATGTGTCATGTTCAAAGAGCTGAGACGCAGGCTGGTGAGAAACACTGTCACCAGCATGATTTCTATGTTGAGAGCCAGTCAGCAAGGAGAGGGGGTCTGGTACCCTTCTGAGCATGAAGTCACTGCAATGGCTAAAAGACTAGTGGAGTATTATCCCATGCTGAAGGATTAAGACAAAACAATGAAACATGTAAGTGATTATATTATTTTGCGCACTTAGATTTTGAAGCGTGTGGTTATTTTTGGCTGATACTTTTTTTTTATCTGTGCATGTTTACTTTCCATCTTTATTTAAATAAACCTATATGCTCTTGACTCCAAGTGCAAAACATCACAAATGGACAGTTCTGTATTCAAGTCATATATATATGTACAAAGTGAGGAGCATGGGGGGGGAGTGAAATTTTATTTACCACAGGCGAGCACTTACAAGAATCTTCACAAGAGATTCGCCAGAGAGGGGCCACAAGAAGAAAAGGCATCACATTGACTTCTCAGCAAGTGACCAAGAAGAAGATCATGATGCAGACTCAATTGGTGGATCAACAATTATTTTGTGTCACACACCAGGGCGCAGTTCTGATAATGGCCACACTTCACGTAAGTAGAAACATGTCCATTTTAATAATAATGATAATGTATGAAAGCCAGGCAATGTTATGATAGTTTTGGATATCATGATATATCACAGGCATTTTTACATTTGAATTGTCATTTGATATATTTTGATGCTCCAAACAATTTCATCCATTTGACTGATTTACTGATTTGTCTCCTCCATTTCATCAGCCAAAGATGGTCTGACAGCACAGGCCAGACATTATCAGACCCTGCAGGAGCTGTACAAGAAACCAAAACCCAACCAAGATGCTGTCTCCCAAATTCTTGACCTGCAGTTTCAAGCAAGAAGATCCTTCATTGATAGTGATGTTCTTAAAGAACAGGACAAGGCCAACAAAGATCCTGGATGCATATCCATGTGTCAAGGATCTTTATCGTGTAAGTGATTAACTTGTTTTGGTTTATGATGAAAAGCAAGCATTTTTGCAGATTTTAACATTGACTTGCATTATAGGCGATGAATGAGCTGCGGCGCATTCTGGATAAGGGCAACAGAAAATTCATTGATGAACTAAAAAAAGAGATGGGAAGACTTCTGCACCGATGTGTAATTTTATGGTGTTTGGAAAAAAAATGAAGTGATGAAGCCACGCATAATGCTGGATGTAGGTGAGTCATTTTGCTGTGTCTCTAATTGACTGTGTAGCTGTTTCCTTGGACATAGGATGGTTTATGTTGCGCTGAATGAATAGATGCAGAATGGTAATACTCTTCATGCTGAAAAATTAAGATTTTTTTTGTGATCAACACAAACCTAATAAGACTCATTTTTAGGAAGACTAACTTTGAACTCAAAGTTGATTTGTTCTATTCCAGTGGAATATTCCATCGCGCTGCTCAGGGCACTCCCCACACTCTTTCCTTCACCAAGTCCACCACCGAAGAAGCTGGGACATGCCAGTGAGGCACTGCTTCATGTCATTCAGGTGAAAGTTTGTTCGCATTTTCTCACATTCAACACTTCATAGTTCCATGCATGGATGTGGCGTTTCCTTCTTCTTTTTCTTTAGCCAACAGAAGCTCCCACAATGTACTCGCAGAAGAGGTCTTTCTGCACCACTGTGTTGCTGTTTGATGGGACCCGCTGTCTCATCTGTCTTGGAGCCACTCCCGCCACCACGCTTGCCAAGGAAGACTTGAGTGACGGTCTGCTTCATCTGATGGGTTACTACTATGCCCTGCACCTCACATATCCAAAAGTGTGTGGCAACCCTTCTCTCTGTCATTCAGACAGAAGTGCTACAGGACACTATCCATGAGTGAGACACCACAGCCTCATACAAAAAAGACCATGGCAGAATGGAAAGATTTTATTGGGGAGTAGAGCTGTGTACTAGGCATAGGTAGTGATACACTCCCCTGGTAGTTGTAACTTGAGGGTGGGTGGGAGTCTGTTGGAACAAACATGTTATCAGTGGTGATAGGAACACAACACTATATGCTGTCCCCATACTGTTTTTGTTTTTTTTGTGTAACTGAGTGTCAGGGAATCTGAATCAATATTCAATAATGATGACGGTGAATATTGTAACAAGACAACATTACTTGCGTTCTAGAAATGGTGGAAAGCGGTGGATGTGGGAGTGGCATCTTCCGATTAGGACACCTGTGCCGATGCCCCCTGCAGGATAAAAGGCCGACTGCGTGTGCCGCTCGGTCTCTTCCACATTCTCCATCCAGCAGCCATGGGCGTCTGGCCGACTCTCAGCTTCTTTTGTTCTGTTTTGCACCTGACAACACCCCACATCCTATTATTCACTCATCCACACTTACATTACTGATGAATACTGACAAACACACACCATATATTTCATTATTTTGCTTACAATTATCTATTTTGTTATAATAAACCTTTTGATTAATCGCAATCCGCAGTGTCCCTTCCGTTATTGTCATAACTCTTGAGCCGGGTTATGACAATATCGTCTGCAAAATTTCGAAGATATCGAAGATATCGTGTGTCGTGATGTCATTATCGTGGGCCAAATATCGTCACAGTATCGAATCGTGGGTTAGCCGTATCGCCCCACCCCTATTATCAACACAAGATCACATATGTACAGTACATGTACAGTTTAATTAGTGTGTTACTTTGTTTATGAATTCATTTCTTTATGTTCTTCCAGATGTCCAGCCTGAGACGTCGATCAGCACGCGTTGCCTCAAAAACCAAAACAAACCAGTGACATGTTGGTATTTGGGATATGTGTATTTCATTGTGTGCATCTTTGTGATAGGACAATAAATGCAGTTCTTTAAACGTTACTTTGTGTCCTTGTATTTGCAGGTGTGGGCAACACGTTCAACTGTCCACATGACTGAGTCTGCCTCCAGCAATGTCACAGCAGTGCAGCAGGTTTGTACTTATTCATTTCCACTTCATCACCTGTGTGTGTTTTCTAGGCTTTACACCGATCTTATCGGCTGTATCGGATCGGCCGATATTTGGCATTTTTAGAAACGTTCATGATCGGGCGTCATGTCATGAATCACCGATCAATGACGTCATGGTCGTGTTGAAACTTTTTTAATCTGTCTCATTTCCTCCAAAGTAGTTTCACAGCATCGACATGTTTATTTGTTTGTATCCGAGAGCTAATGATTCATGATTCAAAAACCTTCATTTTCGTCTTCGTGCCTCTTCCTGTTTTGAGTACTGTCGCTATGTGACGGACAATAAAGTTTCTTTGAATCTTCACGACAGCAACATCCATGGGTGACACAAACAAACGTGTCGGGGGTGTGGAAGTTTTTCAAAGTGAGAGAAACAGACATAGCACAAGCTATCTGCAATATATGCAACGCTACAGTACCTAGCGGGGGAATTTTGGCAAAAAATTTCAACACCACAAATTTAATCAGGCACTTGGAAAAGATACACACGGAGGAGCATGTTGAGTTCAAGAAACACGCGGAGAAAGAAAAAGAAAAGCAAACTGTGAAACCGATGCTAAAGCAAACAACTTTAGACGGCGCTCGTGAGAAGGCAAGGGGTGTACAGAAACAAGTATTTATTGCCCCTAACGTGATCTGATTTTTTAAACTCACTGATCGGTGATTGGCACAAAAATCGTGATCGTGTAAAGCCTAGTGTTTTCCTTTCTATGTTTATTGGCATAAAATCACATCTTTCTTATTTTAATCAGGTGGAGGCGACGCCACAGATGACCAGAGCTGTGCCCGTGGTTCCTGTGGCTCCCGTGGTTGCCAGCACCAAGCCAGAGGAGGCCAGCACCGTCCAGGAGGCAACACAGAAGATCAACTAAGCTAAGGAGGCTTTTCTTTCTTCTTCTGTTGCCTCTGACTGCTCCGCTCGTTCTACGCCTCGCACATGTGATTTGTGATCCATCATCAGTTAGTACTAGTGAAGATGCAGTGGCAGATCATGGCACTGGTATTAGATTAGCCAAGGTTCTGCATGGTTCTTTTCATCAAGGCGAAACCGGTCACGGTTTAAAATTCCAGCACCAGCTGGCAACAGTGAGTCACTTCAGAAGAGCAAAACTCCTCACTTTGACATGGATAATTCTGACGTAGAGTTTGTCAGTGCTGTGACCAATGAAGAGTGTAACTTCTCTCCCCTTGATGTTGATGTTTGTTTAGACCTTTGCAAAAACTTGAAGATTCATTTGGACCGTGCGAGTTTTCCAATTTCTGATTGCAATGGCCCATTAGGTTCGCCGTGTACAAATGAGAATGTAGAGGCTGATGGAAACTGCTTCTTCAGAGCCATCAGTCAAGCTGTGACTGGTTTATAGACACAGAAGTGGAAATTCAGGTTGCAGCAGATTGTTTACGATTAGATGTGTACACTTTTATCGATGGTCATGGGTTGAAGTACAGCTCTTGCAAGAAACAATTCTCACATTGTATATATTTATGGATGTATTTGTTTTATATGGAAGCAGTTACCATAATCCAAATTAAAATAAGAATATAATAACAGAAATGCTTTTTCATTTTAAGAATGAAGCTGCATTATTTGACTCATAATTAAAATCATTAATAAATATTCCTATATGCATTTTCATTTTCTTATTCGTGTCGCACCTTTTATGACACAATCAAACTTTGAGATTGCGATTTCGTTTTCGAGTTGTGGTAACTCTTGTGCAGGGCAGGACCACGAAAATGAAAAAGCAATGCTCTCAGTTTTCTTTTTGATTGTGTCATAAAAGGTGCGACACGAATAAGAAAATGAAAATGCATATAGCAATATTTATTAATGATTTTAATTATGAGTCAAATAATGCAGCTTCGTTCTTAAAATGAAAAAGCATTCTGCTATTGCTTTTTCATTTTTGAATTTTACATTTCATATTGAATTTTGGTAACTCTTTGCTGGTGCATGTTTTGAAAATTAAATCTCAAATGTGTTTTCCTTCATTTGAATTAAGTACAAGAATGAGCAGTCATGAATAAGAAAATGAAAATGCAGTTTGGATTATTTATTAACCATTTTTTTTATGAGTCAAATAATGCAGCCACGTTCTTAAAATGAAAAAGCATTTCTGCTGTTGCTTTTTCATTTGGATTATGGTAACTGTCTGTTTCCACACTCCAGTGGTTCTGCACATTAGTATAAATAGAGTGATTCTCTATCATGACATCACAGGACGGCGGCACACTGACTCATTCCATGAACCTGGACACTGATGATCCAGACTTTGGACCAGATGAGCCAACAGGCCACAGTGGAAACGGGTCAGAACATGGGACTGGCTGCTGAAAGTATACAGGTAGGTGGCGCTGTCATCCCAAGTTGTGTGGTGTGGAGGATCGGGGCCAAAGTTCCAGATGCTCACAGATGTGACTGTGGATTCAGGAGGAGTGTTTGAAGGCTGGACTCCCAACAGTGATTGGCTGCTGAGGACCTCTCAATCACAATCAGGTTTTTTAGTGGCTGTGAGATTGAAAGTGAGATTGCATTGTCCAGGGAGGAGGACAGCAGTCAGTCATGTTTCACCTCCAGTCAACACGCAGTGGTTCACATGAAGGTCCAAGAGGCCTACAGACCTACACAGAGTCTGGATGTGGCAGCACAGTGGCATCATTGTCTTTGTTGTGTTGTTTGGTCATTGTGATCCAATGTCATGTGAGAGAAGGACGAGTGCAGTTCTATTGGAGTGAGTTGCTTACAAATACAGATCGCACGATTTCTATCCCAATTGTTAATTGGGAAAGAGACCTGTCTCTCCAGCCTCACTCTAATTTCTGGAGAACAATCTGCCTGAACACCTTTTCACTGATAAAACAACCTATTCTACAATTAATACATTTTAAAGTACTCCACAGGATCCACTACACCGGGCAGCGGATGTTTCAGATGGGCATGACCGCCTCTCAGACCTGCTCACACAGCACAGTTAATGCAGGGTTGGTGGGGGGTCGGGGGTTGGGTGGGTGGTGCTCCGGGGGGAGGGCTGGTCCGTCCCTGTGTCTGGGGACTGGCGCTGGATCGTACGCGGTGGGGTCGCATGCCTGGGGTGGGGCTGCGCGTTCGCCGGCTACCGCTCCTGTGTGCCCGGGTGGTGCGGTGCGGTGGGGGGGCGGGCCCCCTTTGGCTCCTGGATCCCTGTGGTGTCCCCGGCCCCGATGTCGCTGAGGGGACGCCCTGACCAGGAGTCCCCCCTGGTCACATAATAGGTGTTTTTTAAATGTTTTTCCCCCTAAATTTTTAATTAATTAATTTATTTTCTTCAGTTTCGGCGGATTTGTGTCTTGGGTGATCGCTGCCGGCCTTCTGGCCTTAAGACCCTCTCCAATCTTAATGGCATTATAGACACTTTGGAACTGGGGGGGTGGTTTGTGCACTGCGGCCGCCGCCCTGCTCAGCAGCAGTGTGGTTGCCCCAGGGCCTTACCACCCCTCCATTTTAAACGCACCATAGTTCAACACACCAGCAAGTTCACATATACACACACTGACACCCCTACACACAGTGGGGTCGGCCTGCTAGCGGGGGCGGGATCCAGCATCTTTCCCACTCTGGATGGGCCCTGTGCAGTCCGGTGCCCCTGGGGTGCGAGACCGGCTGGGCCTATGGGGACCTCGCCACTTGCGGCGATGCGCCATACTGGGTCCGTAGGGGGGGGGCCTCTGGGTGCCCGGGCCTGCCTTGGGTACCGATCCTCCCGGTGGGTGAAGGGGCTGGGTCCTGTAATGGGGATGAGTCCGGTCTCGCTTGCCCTGGGGGGCCCCGTCTGGACGGGCTCTGCTGTCTGTTCGCCCTGGGTGGTGTCCCTTCTCCTTGGGGTATCTGCCTCCCTGTCATCTTGCCCTGGCTCCTCGTGGGGCGGGTGCCCTCCGGTCCGGGGGCCTGCTGCTCCGGGCCTCTTCCTGGCCGGCATTGCGGCGTGTGTGCCGTGTCCGGCCCCCCCCCCCCCCCTCCCCCCCCGGGCTCGTCGCTGGCGTGGGGCGGTTGCGGCCTCGGAGGCCGCACTAATTGGCAGCCTACTTCCAGTGACGTACTTAAACACACCCACTCCCACATTCAGGTACACACACCACCACATCCACACACACACACACACACACACACACACAGGAGCAGCAGCTCTAATTGGCTGAGAGCTAAATATCTTCTTATCTTACTGGGTGTAAATTAATCTGTCCATTTTTTAAATGTCGAAATTTAACATTTGGTTTCTATTTTTTCAGATATTATTTCTGTCAAATTCATTTGAATCAACAGAAGAAGAAAATCTTTGTGTAGTTCAAACTTTGTGCGTCTTTGTGTTCAGTTTTTCTGCTGTAGTTGTGCTTTTCTTTTCATTCCAGATGAATTCCACTCAATTTCCTTTTCAAACCTTGTAGGTGTTGAGTGAGCTGCAGCGCCCCCTGGCTACAAGTTTAATACTTTGACTCTGCCGACCGAGGTAAAAAAACCCAACAAACTCTGACACTTTGCTGAGGACCTCCTGGAGGAGCTGAAGGTGCAGAACCTTCTCAGGCCTCTCTGAGGAGGAACTTGCGGCTGTTGGTCCTCTGCTGCCCCCCGCTGGTCACACAGGCCTCTTACACCTCCGTTTGTCTGTTCAGCACATATTCAATTTTTTAATGGCTCTATAAACGTCACTGATGAGACGATTTTATGATTCCTGCAGTTACATTTTTTTTAATTCCAAATCTGCAAAAACCTTCTGATCAATGAAGACAGAGTTGATTAAAATGATTTCAAAATTGACCCGTTTGAGAAAAGCTGCACTGTGGCATTGTTTGCATGTTGTTTTAGCTCTCAGTGGCTTCATTTCGCATTTTTCTTAAAAGCTTCGTTTAGTGGTCCATTGTGGTCAATGGGACACTGAACATCTGCTTTGTGTGCCAGAGTTTTAAGAGGATCAGGTGCGGACATTTTAGCATTTAAATTATTATGGCTTATTAGCATAGGTACGTAGTACCTCACCTGTCCGTTCTTTTTACAGTGCTTCCTGAACACCTCACCGGCACACTACAGCCGCCTGCGAGCACAAAGCTGCGCAGAGCCTCCTCGTTGTTCTCCTCACCTGGAGGACGCTTGGTGATCAAGACCTGTGGCCCAAAACTCGGTCCTATAAGATAAGTGCAGGAACACTGCCGCTTCGCCCGCACTTGATTGTGCTAGCCGCCCCGTACAGACGGTGGACGGTGCATGTTGCTTCCGTCTCGCCTTGGTTTTACTTGTTGTTTTTCCGTTCTCGTTGTGTTTTTCTTTGTTTGCTTACGTCGCCACTGCTGACCCTCAGACAGCAGACGTTACACTATCAAGTCGCCGGTCCAGCTACAGTGGTGTGCGTGCGTGTATGCGTGTGCGTGGTTGGTGGGAACTTGGTTGGTGTGTGTGTGTGTGTGTGTGTGTGTGTGTGTGTGTGTGTGTGTGTGTGTGTGTGTGTGTGTGTGTGTGTGTGTGTGTGTGTCATTGCATTGTTTGTTTGTTTTTCTTGCTATTTCAGTACATGTGACAGATTTTTGGGAACTTTTAGTAACCAACTGTTTATCTTTTCTTTTGTAGTCGCTGAGAGCTGCTGGTGGTGGCGGTGTCCCGGGTGGTGGGCCCCTTCGAGTGCTGTGACCCGGGATTGTGGTTGTTTTCTTCTTTTTTTTTGCACTTCACTTTCTTTGCAGGTGTGTCACGTGTGAGTGGGGTGTTCCTTGTTTTCTTTGGTTCCTCCCCCGTTTGGGCCCCTCATCGGTAAGCCTCAGTTTCTACACCAAGAATAAGGAGCTCAGTAGCTCCGTTTTAAGTGTTGGTCTGTTTGTTCCTTTTATTTTTAAATGTTGAATAAAAGTTGGTTTGATATTTTAAACATTCTGAACCACATCTCCTACTCCTTCCTCGTAGAACTTACCTGTGTGCCTAATTATTACTTTTGTGTTTAGTAGAACTCCCTGGGTGAAATTCCCAGGGTGGCGTTGTTGGTTCCTTTTCATTTTGTTAAATTCCCAATATTAAATCTTGCTTTATCAGATAGCCATAACCACTCTCATCACCACAGGATATTTGAGTCAACTGAGTCAAACTGTCGTGTCTACTTTCCAGTCTCAATAAAAATGTTCACTACTGCTTTGTGCGAGCTTCTTAAATGGAGGTTTGTCGGGGTTTTTCCCTTTTTAGAAGCAAGCCACATATTTTGTGTCTTTCCACCACAAGACATTGGCTTTTGTCACTCTCTTCGTCGTATTGGGAAAAAGTGGCATATCGGACTTTCCCGCCGCGAGTCGCTCGTCAACATACTGCTGTGAAAGGGGGGTGACGTCACAGAACGCGAGGTGCATTTAGGTGCTGCTGCGTAAAACGAAAACATTTTCCTGGGCAAATATTCATTTGACAGACGTAAACGAAGTGAAATATGACTTCAATTTAAGTTTGTTTTAGTTTGTTTTTATAAACACACAAAAAAGTTTGAGTTAGTTATCGTTTTTGAAAAAAGTTCTTGACTTCTACTTTAGAGATATTGATGACGAGTTGTTGTATATAAACAGTGTGACTATGTGGTTCGGCAAGCGGTGGTGCTGTCTGTACATAGCTTAGCAAACGGCTAGCGCTAGCACCCCTTTTCAATGCCAGAGTGAAAAGATCCTAACGGAGTGTTATGACCCACGGGTGGGTCTAGGTGCCTCTATGTTTGTGTCTGTGTGTGTGTGTGTGAGAGAGAGAGTGGATGACGTCTTGCAGGTGCGGTCCTGGATGTCGGCTGCTGATTGGACGCGCCACGGCTGATAAGGAGGAGCAGTTGAGCCAGCCTGACGGTCATCCCTCCTCCGCTCCCAACTCTGCAGTTAGTCACTTCTGAAATGGTGTTAGAGCACGCAGCCGTAGGTAGTGATGGCCGATCGAGGCTTTGTTGAAGCTTCAACACTTGTTTCAAAAAATGGTTCATTACTCGAGGCTTCAATGACACAGTGCTCGAGGAGGTCATCTAGTGCTCAATAAAATGAAGTGCAATGGAAACGTGTTCATTGTTTCATAGGTTGTTTGGGATTTGATTCGCCATGCATTCTTGTTGGACAACACTACATGCTTGTATGGTTCAATGCTGACACAATAAAATAAAAATGAAAAATAAAGACAATGTCTCTTTTTTGGCACGACTGATTGTAGTAGACTATAGCTCTTACACTTAGCCTGACAGTTTGTGCAATGAATTATGTTATATCCTAAAACAAGACTAAATAGCCCATAGTTTAAAAATATGTTCAATAGTAAGTGTTCAGTGGGTCAGATGTCAAATGTGATCTATTTAAAATGTAGAATAGATGAGCTAAATAACACATATATAATACACATTGGTGGGAATTGAACCGTCGCCTCAGTCTTGCAAGTCCAAGATTGTCATAATGTACCACAAACCCAAATCACACTCCCTTTTTTCATCGAAGCTGTTTGAGTAGCGTTAGCACACCGTGATTCCTCATCAACTACAGGCCTACACTTCAAATAATTATGAGAAAAATCCAACGTAAAGAGAGTACTTCCATTAGGAAATAGTCAACATGAAATTTCGTCTTCTACTGACACCTGCTGGTCAAATTGAATAGTTGCAAATATTGTAAACAAGTTGTCATCGAATTCTAATCCTAAACAATATGGCCATTCCAAGTGAAGTATTAAGACAATTAATCAGGTTTGTACTGCTTGATTGAACACATTCATCCCGTTCCAGTGCACTAAAACCCACTTCCCTTCAGGACCGTGTCAGCGAAGCCAAAACTTCCTTGAGTGACGCTGTTTCCCAGCATGCAATGCGAGCTAGCGATTCACAATACTATTTCATCACAAACATGGATGTAAAAAATAAAAAGGGAAAAGGGGAAAAATGAAACTTCAGGAACAGCAACCATTGCAATACAAGCAGAACTGGGCCGAAGTTTTATATTATGTACACCATAATACAGCCTTCTGGTGGACAAGCCATACTATTTAATCCGTGTCTTCCTATGGCACTTCCGTGGGTGGAAGCTCGTCGTAGAGGTCACGTCCTGGTTGCTGGATGTCTGCTGCTGATTGTACGCGCCACGGCTGAGAAGGAGGAGCAGTCGAGCCAGCTTGACGTCGTCCCTCCTCCGCTCCAAACTCTGCAGTTAGTCACTTCTGAAACGGTGTTAGAGCACGCTGCCGTTTTCTTTGTCCCCTCTTTTCTCCTGTTTATTAAGTATATAGGCAGGTTAGCCTTTTTGTATTTGGGTTCTCTTTCTTTCTTTCGTTTGTTCTTAAGGCAAGCTAGTTGGACTTTGGTTTATTATTTGCTGCCCACCGGTTAAGTTGTTTTGTTTATTTAATTTAATGATTAATAAAATGTTTTTTGTTGAAACTGCCAACTGCAGTGAAAAATTAATGAGGCTTGGGAGTGGGGGAAGGTGTCCCACACGTTGCGTCTCGGTCCCCCTCGACGGGACGTAACACAGAGTTTTCGCCGTGACAGCAGGTTGAGCTCCTACCGTGTTACAGGTGACGTCGTCACGTTAGCCTGTTCCATCCCTGCTAAATTCTTTAAAGAACTACCGTAAGTAAACTTTTAAATTATAATACGCTCTACACTAATTGTAATTTCCTGCCCGTGGTTCTATATTGCAACAGTTGACGGCTCATATCAGCAGATAAACAGCAACAATCTGGGCATTGCGGGTGATTCCTAAATATGTCATTTCTGATTAATTAGCCCATAAGTGTTGTACACCAGTGTGACACCAATTGCTTGTTGCTGACAGCAGTGAAGAAATGACACTCTAGTGGTTCTGCACATTAGTATAAATAGAGTGATTCTCTATCATTACATCACAGGACGGCGGCACTCTGACAGATTCCATGAACCTGGACACTGATGATCCAGACTCCGGTCCAGATGACACAACAGGCCACAGTGGAAACGGGTCAGAGCATGGACTGGCTGCTGAAAGGATACAGGTAGGTGGCGCTGTCATCCCAAGTTGTGTGGTGTGGAGGATCAGGGCCAAAGTTCCAGATGCTCACAGATGTGACTGTGGATTCAGGAGGAGTGTTTGAAGGCTGGACTCCCAACAGTGATTGGCTGCTGAGGACCTCTCAATCACAATCAGGTTTTTTAGTGGCTGTGAGATCGAAAGTGAGTGAACATCATTAAATAAAGAGCTCCTGCAGGGTCCCAATTTGACAAGTACACTGCTAGGTGTGCTGCTTCGTTTTCGCCAAGGCCCTGTAGCATTCATGACTGACATTGAGGGAACGTTTCATCAAGTAAGAGTTTCCAACCAGGATATAAACTTCTTACGCTTCCTCTGGTGGCCAGATGGGGACATTACAAAGGACCTACAAGAGCACAGGATGCTGGTCCACATCTTTGGGGCAGTGTCATCCCCAAGCTGTGCTTCATTCGCCCTGCTGAAAGCAGCTGACGACAATCAGCATGACTTCCCAGCCGAGGTTATAAACACTGTTGGTCAAAATTTCTACGTGGATGATTGTCTAAAGGCCGTCAGCACGGTGGAACAAGCAATACATCTGTACCAGCAGCTAACAGACCTGTGCGGTAGAGGTGGATTTAAGCTCAATAAGTGGGTGAGCAATCATCGCTCGGTGCTGGCCGCCATTTCTGAAGAGCAGAGAGCTAAAAAGGTAAAAACACTTAACCTTGACAGAGACCAGCTCCCTATGGAGAGGGCCCTTGGAGCTCAGTGGGATGTACAGCAAAATACATTCACATTCAGCATCAGAACCAAGCTGGGATGGGATGAGGAAATCCCTCAGGTCATGGTACATCCCATATATAGTTTTTCAAGCGCCAAACTACAACAAAGAAACTCATCCATAACAAATCTACAACCTTGTTTTAATTCTGATTAATAAACTAAAGCTTATTCGATTATCATTACGTTGTTTTTTTTTTAAACGCTCATACAAAACAAAAAAAGTGGAGGGAGAGTAGTCTGAATCGGATTCTGGAGCATTGCTCTACCTCATCCATCGCACTCATTAGCGTCACATCTACTTGTCGTGCATCATTTCCGCCAGCAAGCTTCTCCTGTTAGACCTTCCCCGAGGTGGTTGGTGGGGTGACGAGCACCCAGCACGTGACCTCTACGATGAGCTTCTACCCACGGAAGTGCCATAGGAAGACACGGATTAAATAGTATGGCTTGTCCACCAGAAGGCTGTATTATGGTGTACATAATATAAAACTCCGGCCCAGTTCTGCTTGTATTGCAATGGTTGGTGTTCCTGAAGTTTCATTTTTCGTCCCTTTTTATTTTTTACATCCATGTTTGTGATGGAATAGTATTGTGAATCGCTAGCTCGCATTGCATGCTGGGAAACAGCGTCACTCAAGGAAGTTTTGGCTTCGCTGACACGGTCCTGAAGGGAAGTGGGTTTTAGTGCACTGGAACGGGATGAATGTGTTCAATCAAGCAGTACAAACCTGATTAATTGTCTTAATACTTGACTTGGAATGGCCATATTGTTTAGGATTAGAATTAGATGACAACTTGTTCACAATATTTGCAACTATTCAATTTGACCAGCAGGTGTCAGTAGAAGACGAAATTTCATGTTGACTATTTCCTAATGGAAGTGCTCTCTTTACGTTGGATTTTTCTCATAATTATTTGAAGTGTAGGCCTGTATCTGCACACAATTTGGAATTCGTCCCAGCGCCCTGAGCTGTAAATTTGGACGGTGTAAAATGAAAATGGCCATCTGCAGCAGAATGAAAGTGAGATTGCATTGTCCAGGTAGGAGGACAGCAGTCAGTCATGTTTCACCTCCAGTCAACACGCAGTGGTTCACATGAAGGTCCAAGAGGCCTACAGACCTACACTGAGTCTGGACGTGGCAGTACAGTTGGATCATTGTCTTTGTTGTGTTGTTTGGTCATTGTGATCCAATGTAATGTGAGAGAAGGACGAGTGCAGTTATATTGGAGTGAGTTTTTTAGAGTTTAATAGAAGTTATAATGCAGAGTCTGTTTTTTTTAAATGTTCTATCACCTGGCATCCATCCATCCATCCATCCATCCATCTTCTACTGCCGTATCCGGAGTCAGGTCTCGGGGGCAGCAGCCTCAGCATAGACCCCCAGACTTCCCTGGACCCAGTCACCTCCTCCAGCTCCTCCAGTGGGACCCCAAGGCTTCCCAGTCCAGCCCAGAGACCTGGTCAGCACCACTGTGACTCCCTGAGTCCCTGCTGCTCAGGTGAGGCTTCAAAGATCTGGCTGCACCTGATTGGACGGTCGTGAAGGATCTCCTTGGTCTTCTTGGTCTCCAGCTGTTTGACCTCATGCTCTCTGTTGACCTCCTCACTCAGTCCCTCAGTGATGTAGAGCTCAGTGTAGATGTTGTTGAGGAGAGTTTGACTTCCTGCTTCTTCACCTTCAGTCACACGTTCACATCTCCTCTCCAGACTGATCTTCTGCTGCTGTAGAAGCTCCTGCAGACCACCAACCTCTGGAGCTGAGAGAAGGTTGGAGAAGAAAACAGACAGCAGAACACATCAGTGTGACAGTGTGAGCATCATTTTCTGTCCACGACTTGAAGCTGAAAGCATCCAAACTCCATTTTTCAGCTGATGTGGTGAAGCTGCTGTTGTCTGACTGTTTGCTCTAAATGTCCTCCAATGGATCTTCTCACTGGAGGTCCTGACCACGGTTATAATAGTTAACAAAAACGAACAAAATAACGAAAACTTCAATTGAAAAAAACAATTGTCACGTTCCCAGGGGTTAGGATTTTGGTACCTGCCTCGTTGGGGTTCGAAGCGAGCAGAGCTGAGACCATAAGGGTGACGTAGCAACGTTCAGGACACTGATTGGCCAAAGGCAGTCTTTCACGAAAGACCAAAACCGCCATTTTCAAATGCCTCGCGTGTGGATTTTTACATTAACACGTATTAAAAACTGAAAAGCTTATGAAACTGTACCATGGGTGAACAAAGAACTACAGACGTTTCTGTTCTCTGTGGCCGAAGAAAAAGCACAATGCAGACAGTTGTGCAGAAAGTTTAGTGTTAGCTAAAATATCGGGCACACAGACGTACTTATTATGTATACATTTCTTTCCATTGTAACAGGTCATTACAAGATCTGCAATCCATTACCTAGAATTGGTTTTCCTTAAACTGATGTACAGGATTACTAATCTGACTTTGATGGGCAAATTTGACAACAGAATACAATTATGAAGCACTAAAACACAGGACCACAAAACAATTAAATGCATCTTGAAATAATGATATGCTTTGTTAAATGAAATAAAATGGCATTTTCAACTAAGCAATAAAATAGTCGGTGGTGCAGTGGTTAGCGCTGCCGCCTCACAGCAAGAAGGTCGTGGGTTCGATTCCGGGGCCTGGACCTGGGACCTTTCTGTGTGGAGTGTCCATGTTTTCCCTGTGTCTGCGTGGGTTCTCTCCGGGTTCTCGGGCTTCCTCCCACACTCCAAAAACATGCACGTGAGGTCAATTGAACATTCTAAATTGTCCGTAGGTGTGCATGTGAGTGTGAATGGTTGTTTGTCTCTATGTGGCCCTGCGATGAACTGGCGACTTGTCCAGGGTGTCACCCTGCCTTCGCCCTAAGACAGCTGGGATAGGCTCCAGCAGACCCCCGTGACCCTGAATAGGAATAAGCGGGTATAGAAGATGAATGAATGAAATCTTTATTGAATGAATGACACATTTTATTTCACTCGTGGTTTATGTAATTATTATTTTTTGCTCCATAGCTTTCATGATTCAACATGTTAAGCGTGATGAATTGCATGAAAAGAGAGAGCACTCGCTGATAAATTAACATGGTGTGCTGTTTAATTCCACGAGGACGACAAAATATTTGCAAATTTGTGTTAGCTACACACATCGACAAGTGCAAGAGAAAGGGAGGAACTTTCAGGGAGGAACTTTTAAGATCGTTGAGTTTTTATTTTAAATTTTTTTTAGTTCTGATGAAATAAATAGACCAATCATTTCATTACTTTGTCTGCTTTCCAAAGAGAGTTGCTTCAAAGAATTATCATTTATTATTCAGTGGCACATTGCTCACTTGTTTAATACAGAAATAATAGTATATTATTATAATAATACTATTTTATGAATATAATAATAATAATAATCATCATCATCATTATTATTTCTAAAATTTCCAAACAACAATCGTCAGTTATTCCGGAAAAAATACATTGATTTCCATGTTGAATTTTGTACGGTCCGTGAGCGCGCACGTCTGTCAGTGATGGTCTCCACACTGACAACACTGCGCATGCTCTATTATCCCATCAATGCGGAAGTCAAAACGTTTTTGGGAGTCATGCGGTGGGTGAGCAACTTCATTGAAAGCAATGGGACGCCATCTGGGGGCTTGCCGCACTGTCACGCAGGTTGTGACGAAGCGGGCCGGCGACGCACAGGTATGACGTGAATGATTGACAGCTACCATTCGTTCCCGTTAGCAAGAGGATTAAAAACAAACAGACACCATTATGGCATCAAAAAGGAGTTATCCCAGCGGTGCGGAAAAACGGAAGGAAAAGAAAACTGATCAAGAAAAACTTGCAAAGGGGAACGGTAAGTTATTTGTTTGTGATGTGGGCTGGAGAGGTGGAGGTGAAACGCTGTTGTCCCCCCCCCCAAGTTTGTTTATTTGTCCTGTTAGCCAGCTAGCTAGCGTCGGATAAATGTTAGCTGGCTGGCTAATATTTGTTTGTCATGAATCAGCGTTTTTGTTTGTTTTATGAAAGTTGACCATATCCTGCCATGTTGGCCTATCCTGCCATGGGAATGAGTGATTGACTCCACACCCGTTTATTCACATTCTAACAGGGAGGGCGGGAGGGAGGGCATGTTGGAGTTGTTGTTGTAGTCAGTCCCCTGTTATTTATTGTTCAGTGGAAGTTGTCTCTCACATATTTGACTCTTAATGTTATTTTAGCCTTAACTTAGGATGAATTTACTAAGCTTAGTTTGTATTTTGTAGGCCCTTCATTAGAAATGTGCTACTGTTTTATAATTCAAAGAAATATTTTATGGAAATACTTTATTTGGCATGGTGTTGACTATTTTAGACTGTTGTGGCAGTGGGTCATTTATCTTAGTTTTTATTACTTTAACTAGTACAGTGTGTAAAGTAATGCCAAAAACTCTTAAAAATGACAGTTTTGTAATTGGGTAAAAGCTTTAAAGGGACACTGCAACCATAATGTTTAATTTAAAAACAAATGAATTTTTAATTTTCCTATATTACTGCAACATCACTGTAATAATAAAATAGGAAATGCGCTTCTGATCTGTTTTGCTAGATGATCTAATGAGCTTTGTCTCTGCAGGAGCAATTCTAAAATATGTTGGCGCTCCAGACATTGAGCCAGAGGGATCTCCCGAACATCCTGACCAGGAAGCTCCAGGACCAACACGTTCCTCAGAACCTCCTTCTGTCCAGGTGAATAATGTGTGTTATTCTTAGTAGCTAAGCTGATAAGTGTGGGATGAAACTAAGGCAATTAAGCATTATTTTGATTGTTGGTTTGCTTTTTAGTGTTGCACTTGTTGGTTTGTTGGATTTTCTTATTTAAAGTAAGCATATTTTTTTTTTTATGAATACTCAATCTGTTGTATTTATTGACATATAGAGGATTCTTTTCCTAGTATTATAGTGTTTGTTTGTTTTTAAATCAGTTTAACTTGCCTGAGTTGCTCAACTGAAGATGTTTAATTTTACCTGTTGCCTGTTTTGCTTACTAGGTGTAATAGATTGTGGAATCTTAGTAGACCTTAGTAGATGCAAGCTGCTGAGAGTGGCAGCAATCAGCTCTGATGACCGTGGTGCTTGTAAATAAGGCAAATGCGCCATCTAGTGGGATGCAGCATGTTTATTTGTGTTGGAGCAATGACAAGTACTACTAACAAAACAAAAGATGCACAGGGTAAAAAAAATAATCATAAACTCAAGCCAACAAAGATAACAGATGGGCATAACTGTAACATTACATAGTAATGATTACTAGTACTACCAAAATTTCTCTATTTTACTTTTCAACTCGAACTTGAACTATTCATCCCCTTTTTTCAGCAGCCATTAAGACAAAATGACACTTATGCATTGCATCAAACTGTGATGCACAAAATCAATTAAATTAAATCAAAACAATAAATAAAGTGTGCATTAAACAGGGGGCAGTGCAATACAGTACAGGACTCAACTGATATAGTGCAGTTAGGCAGTATAGCCTATAACAGCTGTTCAGCATCCATAGTAATCCACAGTCAGTGCCATAATCATCCAGTCAGTGTCATATTCATCCATAGTCAGTATAATATATATGATATCGCGCAGACCCTCGTCCTCCACCACATTAATTGGCCTGCAAGCCGTAGCCACACCCATTTAGCCCCCGCTGTTGAAAGTTGGCGTGTGGTGGACGCGGCCAGTGGTCTCCGTGCCACACCATCCAACGTGGTTGGACTGCTCGTACTCCGGTGGAAACTAAATACAGCTTTACAGTAAATGCATATCACTTTTGTCCTGTCAAGACTGCCATCTGGCAGGGTTTTGAAGTGGAACTTTCCATTTACAATTGACGCCTTATCCATGTTAGTCCTTCCTAGTGCTCATCTACGCTCAGTGTCTTTTTCTTTTTTTTGTTGTGTTTACAAGCCGGCTGCAAGCGTGTGACTGTGTACTGTGAGTGAATTCATTTCCCGTTTCCACAATCTACGGAGCGGCCAAAGGTTCAAAAAGCACTTTAATTAATTAATTGAATTAATTAACTATGTGGCAGGTGGGTTTGCCCCCACCTTCGCGTCATCAATCACACCTGCGCCGGAGTGCAATCTTTGCGTCCCTCAGTGCGTTTACATGGTACTAGAGAAATTTGAATTATTGCCTTAGTCCGATTCTGATCGGAGTTTGAGAACTCCGATTGGAATCGGAGAACTCCGATTGAGACACCCAGATAATGCAATTGGAATTCTAATTTCTCGGCCATGTATACGCCTTAGTCGGACTATTAACTGGACAACGTAAGTGCGCACGCGCCACCGCACAACTACGTCGTCTAACAAAACAGACGGCGCGAAACAACCAGCAAACGCGAATACGAATGTTGACATTTGGAGAGAGGATGAGACCGGGGCGATGCTTTCTGTTCTAAAAGAGATGGACATATTAAAATAACACACAACAGAGACCTTTTTTAAAAGGGTAGCGCAGCAAATGCAGGGCTCCGGCTTTGCACAGCCCTGAACAAATACGTATTCGTTCGTATTTATATTTCTACCTTTTCGTTCACATTTTTTGTAAGTTAGAAGAATTTCAACTTTGTAAATAAAAGCACAGCAAAGAGATGTTTTTCTGATTTGTTTTTATTTCGATAATTTCGCTGTTATTCTGCTGGAAACGGCGTGCAGTGGCACAAGCTTCCTCTACGGTCGGCACTTTAATGAGCGTGTGTATAACTGAAGACACCGTTCCTTTGCAAAACCTGTACACAAACTCTCCCACCAGTCTGCTCCGGACCCGCATCCAACAAGAACGAGAGTTTGGGGTCCGTAGCGACGGCTCAAAGCGTAGCATCGAAGACATTGTGTTGTTGTAGCCCTCCAACAGCAAACAACGTTCTTGTCTCATGGTTATCTTTTCAGATAACCATGAGCACAAGAAATAGGGTACAGCTTATCTGCAAAGTAAGTAACACGTACATTATGAACTATCATTCTATATCATAATGATGTAATATGTCAACCGAAAGCAGCTGACCAGCTGAAAAGGCTCACTCCACCCCCTACTGTTGGGAGGAGGACACGTTCCCGTCAGTAATTCAAATTTCTCAGCTGCATGTATAGGGGGACAAGGTGAGAACTCCGATTGGACGAGAAAAACGAATTATTGCTTAGTCCGATTAAGCTCTGCACGTAAACGCACTGATTACACCTGCGCCAGAGTGCAGAGTGAAAGCAGCTCTTTTAAAAACAAGCGCAGGCTGGAGTCAGCACTCTGTCCTCTGGCGTGTCCACGCTGAGAACTCTGTCCTTCGCAGTTCTTAGCATTTCGGCTAGCAATCCCAGAGCGGGCTGGGCCATATGCACAGCCGGAGGAGGAACCCTGGCGGGTGCCCGTTCATCGGGAGGTGGCGCTGTGTGTGTGTGATCGTTGTGCATTCACCGCAGGCCCCCCCCGCCCCCCCTCCTCCTCTGGCGCTCGGCGGGGAGGCTGCCTTGCAGTTGAACACCGGTGCGCCGAGACGGGTACTGGAAGGACGCTGGTCTCAACCCCCTGCCTGGGTGCAGTCGCTCCGTCTTCCTCTGTTTTCTCCATTCCCCTCTGTTACTGTTGCGGCGGCGATGTCCTCGCAATCAATTGCCGCACCCGTCTAGCCGGGTAACAGCGGAGTCACCACCACAACGCGGACACTTTTCCTTTGATTTTGGTTTATTTGGTTTAGATAATTCAGTTTGTCTGTTTCTTTTGTTAGCGTAACCACTTTCTTTGGTTGGTTTTCTTTTCTTTGTTTTGTTGTGAAATTTTGGTGAAACTTTGGGTTTTCTATTGAGTAGCGATTTTGTTATAGTTTGATTTCCTTTTGTAGTTCATTAATATCTTGTTCCCCAGTGATCGTTACCTTTTTGTTTTGGGTTTTGGTCCTGTGTGTGTGTGTGTGTGTGTGTGTGTGTGTGTGTGTGTGTGTGTGTGTGTGTGTGTGTGTGTGTGTGTGTGTGTGTGTGTGTGTGTGTGTGTGTGTGTGTGCGCGTGTGTGTGTGCGCGAAGAATAAATAAAAGTTTTCCTTTCGTTCTAACTGTTTAACGCTTGCCTGGGTGTCTCAAGGTATTAGTATGTTAATTTTGTTCTCTTTTCTTTAGGACAGGAGTTGGCGTAGCGTGAATTTTGGTTTGTAGTGATTCCCTTAGCTTTGTTTATTCCCTTTTTTGAGTTTTCTTTGGTTTCTTTGGCCCTGTTCCCCTTATTTTCTTATGTTGAACAGTCTTTTTGGTATGGTACTTATTTCCTTGACACTCAGGCAGCTAAACCTGGTCTATTTTAAATTGTTGTCAAATAAAGCTGTTTCATTGGAAGTCCGTCTCGTCCTCTTAAATTTCAAAGCGTAACGAACCTGTGTAGCCCGAGGAATTTTATTATAGTTTATTTCCTGGGGTGCAACTCCCCAGGTGGCATTGTCAGGCACCCCACCCCCCCCACCCCCCACAATTTTCCTTTATACCCACCATCTGAATTGTCTCCACCTCCGCCAGACCCTCCCCCTAGCCACATCTAGTCTTTTTTTGATAGGCTGCCCTCGCTATTAACCTCCCTCTCATCACAGCTTTAATTGTGTCCCACAGTATGGAAGTGTCTACTGGACTATCTATGTTCTCCTCCATAGCGCATTTAATCTCTTTCTTAACCTCCTCCAGTGTTTTTGGATTATTTAGCATACACACATTTAATCTCCAAAGTGTGTTTTTCTTCCTCTTATTTAGACAAATAATAAGGAAATTAATACTGTGTCAGTACAAGTCAGTCATTCCTATTTTACATTCCTCTATTCTGTATCTGTCTGTAATGTTAATAAAAAAAATAGTCCTCTGTAACGGGTGGAGGTCCCTCCAAACATCAAACATCCCGAGTTCGGCTAGAGAGACGTTGACAAGTTTCGACAGGCGGGTCTGACTTCTGTTGCCATTAGTTGTGTCGAGTTTAGCTTTTAAATCATGTTGATTTAGCTCTTGCTGAGAGAGATGTGTTGCCTGTAGATAAGGCATGGCCAAACTACGGCGTGTCTCTGTCCGGCCCGCGTGAAGGCAGTCAAAAATCTAACCTAACTTAGAAATGACACTTGAACCTGCAATGAGTATTTTAGTCGTTCTAAATGAGTCCAACGTTAGAAAAAAAGGAGCGACCCGGACTTCCCACAGTCTCTTTTCTATTAACATGGGAATTCAATTTTAATAATTTGTCAACTAAAAACACCGGTCATACTAGAACATCCCTACCAGCTTTCTTCCCTGTATTCTCTGAATTTAATCAAAGAATCTTTGAAACTCTTGTAGCTTTTCTCTGGCTCGTGTCGCTGCTGATGCGTAGCCCCTCCAGGATCCCTCCTTGCACTGCCACTCCGTCGTAGTGCGGGGCACCGAGTGCCGCAGGCCCCTCCGCACCCGTCGCCACCGCCGTCTTCTCCGCCAGGCCGCGTCTCGCCAATTCCTCCTTTACCTCCTCTGTGCTGTTGTAGGTTCGAGTTCCCGTATCCCAGTGGGTCCTCATCTTGGTGAATGGCGTCTGGAACTGGATGCCCTTCTCCTTCAGGATTCTTTTAGCAGTGTTGTACTCCTTTCTCTTTTGGACCATCTCTGTCGCGTAATCGTGATGGAATGACGGTACTTTATTCCCCAGTTCTATATTCTTTCTCCATAGCTCTCGCAGGACCCTCTCTTTGGTAGTAAATTCCAGAAAGTTAACAATGATGGGTCTCGGTTGGGCACCGTCCGCTGGCTTCTGTGCAAATGAGCGGTGTGCTCTCTGAATTTGGAAATTAAAATGTGCTGGCAGGTGCAGTTCGCTTTTCAGCAGGTCTTCCACAAACTTGGCCACAGATTCTCCCTCCTCTCCTTCAGTGACTCCATAGATACGTAGGTTGTTTCTCCTCGGCCTGGACTCCAGGTCAGTTAACTTGTCCTGAAGAGCTTTTTGTTCTCTCAGTGATATGACCAGAGCGTCATTAGCTTCCTGTGCCCAACGTTCTAGCTTTTCAATCCGCGACTCAGCCTCGTTGATCTTGCCGGTCTGGAGCTCCTGTTCGGTGACGACTTTCGCAAGTTGTTGATTTATTTCGTCTTTGAAGTCGTCCAAGTCTTTTTCCACGTCGTTCCTCAGTGTTTCTCCAAACGTGCGAAGGACTTCTTTTGATTCCGTTTTTAAATCCTGTATCTCCTTGCTAATAATTTTTATGTCCGAGCCCTTTTCCGCGTCGTTAGTCACGAGGAGTTCGTTTCGCCATCTCCCTCTGTTTCAGAGCAAGCTGGTAGTTCCGCCATATTGTCTGTTACCGTGTTTCTGTTTTGGTTGAATGGAGTTTTCCTTCCCATTCCAACGTTCCCCTGATCACTTTGTATTGTAATATGATATCTGACAATAGTCATTCAAGTTTTCGGGGAGTTTTTACCCTAGACGGTCGAGAGCCCTGGTGTCGCGCAGTCTACCGCTTTATGGCCAAACCAGAAGTCCCTTCCCTCTAGCCTTTTCAAGGGGGAGGTGGCTAGACTTGGCTCTTGTGGGACGAGAAGCAGAAGGCCTGTCCGATCGGGGGGGAAGATGAGATGACATTTTTGTGGGTCAACACAAACTCATCTGCGAGGACAGCAGCCTTGGACAATGACGACACTTTCTGTTCATTCAAGAACATTACCACCTTCTCTGGCAATGTACGTAGAGTCACTAAGTCTTAAACTCACCAGGTTTGTATCGCTTATCGATAGCCCTAATGCCACACAAGTCTATGAGGGTCCAAGGTCAACTTTGTCCAAGAGACATGGGGCCACTTTCAGGTTCATCAGGATCCTCCAGGACACACCCACGCCAAATTTGGGGCTTCTAGCCCATGAGGAACCCCAAAACCCTCACTCTAATTCCAGCCTTATCGCTAACCCTAATGCCATACAAGTCTATGAGGGTCAAAGGTCAACTTTGTCCTAGAGACATGGGGCCACTTTTTTTTCATCAGGAGCCCCCAAGAAGCGCCCACGCCAAATTTGGGGCTTCTAGTTCTTGAGGAACCCCAAAACCCTAACCCTAATTTCAGCTAACCCTAGTTTCAGCCTTATCGTTAACCCTAATTCAATGCAAGTCCATGGAGGTCAAAGGTCAAATTTGTCCTCGAGACATGGGGCCACTTTCAGGTTCATCAGGATCCTCCAGGACACACCCACGCCAAATTTCGGGCTTCTAGCCCATGAGGAACCCCGAAACCCTCACTCTAATTCCAGCCTTATCGCTAAACCCTAATGCAGTGCAAGTCTATGAAGGTCAAAGCTCAACTTTGTCCGAGAGACATCAAGTGTTTTTTTCATGAATCATTCATAAATGTTAAGAGTTTGCTTTGTGGAGAATTCACAATAAAAATACATTGACACTGTCAAAGATGGACTCAAGCACTATTATTGAACTATACTGTATTTTTTGAGTGATGTTAAGCTTTTGACAAGCGCTGCGCACAGGAGGCCCATTTGTTTTTGTTTTTTTGAAGGGGGCGCAAAATTCCTGGCGGCGCCCCTGAGCGGGCATCTCCAGCACCAAGGCAGTGGAGCTGCCGGCCACGAGAGAAGAATTAACCAGTCCATTGAAACCATTTGTTTGGTCTAGTGGCAACAGTCCTTTGAGGATCTTAAGTGCCTTCTCAGCTGTAACCCTGTCGTGTCTGCTCCAAATTTTTCCTCATTGGCTAGAAGCCCCAAATCTAGCATGGGCGCTTCTTGGGGGCTCCTGATGAAAAAGCAAGTGGCCCCATGTCTCTAGGACAAAGTTGAAAATTCACCCCATAGACTTGCATTGAATTAGGGTTAACAATAAGGCTGAAACTAGGGTTAGGGTTAGGCTTAGCTGAAATTAGGGTTAGGGTTTCAGGGTTCCTCAAGTACTAGAAGCCCCAAATTTGGCATGGGCGCTTCTTGGGGGCTCCTGATGAAAAAGCAAGTGGCCCCATATCTGTAGGACAAAGTTGAAATTTCACCCCATAGACTTGTATGGCATTAGGGTTAGGGTCCAAGAGTACACATACACATTTTCTTTTGCTTTTTTGATTTAAGCTCATCGTCTCCAGCTGCAAAGGTACAGAAACCTTTCTGTGTTTTGATGTCGTGTGTGAGAAAACATCACTTTTTTCTGTAAACTTGTGTTATCATTGTCCTTGATTGAAAATGACACAATCTTTCATTTCATTGTTCAGATGCCAAACACCAAGGCATTCCGTCGCTCTCTGGCCATGAAACGACGCCTGGAGCAAAAACGGGATTGGACACCTTTTCCACCTCAGAAGGACTTTGAACGTCGTGAGTACTTCCACGTTCATGATTTCATGTTCTGCCTGTGTTGTTATGTTGTATTCCAAATAAATCTTACAAAAACATATTTAGATTTTTCTTTTTTGTCAATTTACACAGGGCGCGGTACTGGTCAGCGACCTGGGTGCGAAGATGGCCCGTTTTGCTCCTGACTGACAAAACAGTGCAAGTTCGTTCTTAAGGCCCAGCAACCAGACAAGAAGGTATGGGTCGTGATTTTGTCAAGCCACGAGTTTCTTTATGTTTTTGTTCTGGTGGTGGGAGACTCACATCTCTGTCCACTTGTGGATGGTTTTGTGTTCTCTCCCTGGGCAACAACCTTGAACACGGGCTTGTAACAGACTCCGCCCAGGATTTTGCTGCGCTACTGGCAACTGTGTTGGACCGCTGGCCCAAGGTTTGTTTATCTGCTGTGACAAACAAATTTGAACACATGAATGTCATCACCACTTTGTTTTATCATATCAAGTAATTCCATGATCCATAGTTCAATAACAAGAATATTCATGAATTTATTTTGCATTTTTATGTTTGTTTGGGTTTTTTTTTTATATATACAACTATTTTGTAGGTGTTTGTGCTTGACTTTCCACCTCGCCTGACTGTCAAGCCAGAACTACAAACAGGGCTACGTCAAGTATATCATCGTGTTGCTGCACGCATGGGTGTGTAAAATACATATTTTTGTTGTATTTTTTTCTCTTCAGTGACACTGTGCTAACAGATATTTCTTAGAATTGTGTGATTACATAATTGATTATGTGACACTTCTTCCAGGTTTAACATTTGTGTATATGGCCGATCACCTCCCCCTTCGTCAGCTGTACATGGTGGTGTTATGATGGTCTAAGTTTTGCCTTCTTCAGCCTTACTTGCTCTTCATTTGATATGACAAATATGTGTTAACATGTTGTTTTCTGTTTACGTGCACCTCAGGACTGATTTTGGTGGAGTGTCTGCATGCTGCATGCTCCATCAGCTCGCACCCCCTTCACCTAGGCCAGGGGTGTTGTGCCACAACCAATCATCGCCCAGGGTGTCTCCCAGAGTGGTTGTGACAGGTCCTGTCCACATGCCAGTGTATGGACCTGCTCCTGAATGGACTCTTGTTGGACAGGAGGTTGAGGTAACCTGTTCATCCCTCTTTTTTTTTTTTCCCCCAATCGTGTATTTGTCAAACAGTGCAACTTTTTATTTTAAAAATGAACACTTATCCTAAGTTGACTCTGATTTCCTTTCCCCTTTTTTTTTATAGACGGTACCAACAGCTTTTGAGACTGCATTTTACACAGACATCCCGTCCAATCCCGTGTGGTTTAGTGAGGCTGTGCTGCTGGACCACATGGAGACCGTCGTGGAGTCATCTGGCAGGGTTTCCCCAGCTGTCACGGTAACATTCACACAATTATTCATACACTTATCAACTAGGGGTGGGTGAAAAAAAATCAGTATTGCAATATATTGTTGTGCTTTCTGTCGCAATAAATAATCGATACACTGACGGCAAATATCTATTTTTTTCCAAACACCACCTGTCCACCTGTCCCGGGAAAGATAAAATCTCTCCCAGGACACAATTTGTCCCGTTTTTTATGGAAAATGACAAAACCTCATTTAATTTCCGTCTGTGGTCTAGATAGGGTTGCCAACCCTCCCGTAAAATATGCGATTGTCCCATATTTGGCAACTAAAAAGCCTGTCCCGTAATGAACTGATGGGGGACGCACTTCACTTTGTCCCGTATATTTTGGGGACGCGGTTATTTATTTCTTTATTTTGTCTGCATCATTTTTTTTTATTGATTTTCAGAATCGGGGCAGTGAAAGGATTTTTTCCCTCTCTCATCTTCCCGTCGGTTTGTATATCCCAAGTCCCCAAGTTGAATGTGTATTTCATTGTGTGCATCTTTGTGATAGGACAATAAATGCAGTTCTTTAAACGTTACTTTGTGTCCTTGTATTTGCAGGTGTGGGCAACACGTTCAACTGTCCACATGAGTCTGCCTCCAGCAATGTCACAGCAGTGCAGCAGGTTTGTACTTAATCATTTCCACTTCATCACCTGTGTGTGTTTTCTAGGCTTTACACCCATCTTATCGGCTGTATCGGATCGGCCGATATTTGGCATTTTTAGAAACGTTCATGATCGGGCGTCATGTCATGAATCACCGATCAATGACGTCATGGTCGTGTTGAAACTTTTTTAAACTGTCTCATTTCCTCCAAAGTAGTTTCACAGCATCGACATGTTTATTTGTTTGTATCCGAGTGTTATGTAAATGTATAGATTTGGGTTTACATTGTTGTCAGTTCCTTTTGTCTGCTGTGTGTCCGTTTGGGCACTAGATGGCGCAGTAGATCCTGTGTTCCCTTTTTTTTGCTTGTTCCAGGTGCGGGAAGGTGATTGGCTGGTGCCAATATTTAAGGAGGAGGACTTCAACACCTCGGTCTCTTTGTCCTTCTCCCAGCTCCCAACCAGAGGCCATGTGCCGCAGCAGCAGCATTCTGTGTTCAGCCATCAATTCTGTTTTGTAATCTATTTCAGTTCCCTTTGTGTCCACGTAGCCCGTAGGGGAGGGAAGCCATTTGTGTTGTGCCCCTTTTCTCCTGTGTTTTAGTTAAGGAGGTTAGTTTGACTGTCATTTATTTGATTGTTTTCTTCATAGGTAAGATCCATAAGAGAGACATTTTGTTTGTTGTTTTGGCCATGCCCTCCCTGACGCCAGTGAAATGATGGTGACGTTTAATAAAAACCATCCTGTGGACGAAGCACCTTTGTCTAATTTGAGAGCTGGGAGAAGGGGGCGGGGCCTTTATGTTGTGTCCTGGTTCCCCCTAGGCCGGGGCATAACACCGAGAGCTAATGATTCATGATTCAAAAACCTTAATTTTCGTCTTCGTGCCTCTTCCTGTTTTGAGTACTGTCGCTATGTGACGGACAATAAAGTTTCTTTGAATCTGCAATATATGCAACGCTACAGTACCTCGCGGGGGAACTTTGGCAAAAAATTTCAACACCACAAATTTAATCAGGCACTTGGAAAAGATACACACGGAGGAGCATGTCGAGTTCAAGAAACGCAGCGCGGAGAAAGAAAAAGAAAAGCAAACTCTGAAACGGATGCTCAAGCAAACAACTTTCGACGGTGCTTGTGAGAAGGCAAGGGGTGTACAGAAACAAGTATTTATTGCCTCTAACGTGATTGGATCGGTGATTGGCACAAAAATCGTGACCGTGTAAAGCCTAGTGTTTTCCTTTCTATGTTTATTGGCATAAAATCACATCTTTCTCATTTTAATCAGGTGGAGGCGACGCCACAGATGACCAGAGCTGTGCCCGTGGTTCCTGTGGCTCCCGTGGTTGCCAGCACCAAGCCAGAGGAGGCCAGCACCGTCCATGAGGCAACACAGAAGATCAACTAAGCTAAGGAGGCTTTTCTTTCTTCTTCTGTTGCCTCTGACTGCTCCGCTCGTTCTACGCCTCGCACATGTGATTTGTGATCCATCATCAGTTAGTACTAGTGAAGATGCAGTGGCAGATCATGGCACTGGTATTAGATTAGCCAAGGTTCTGCATGGTCACGGTTTAAAATTCCAGCACCAGCTGGCAACAGTGAGTCACTTCAGAAGAGCAAAACTCCTCACTTTGACATGGATAATTCTGACGTAGAGTTTGTCAGTGCTGTGACCAATGAAGAGTGTAACTTCTCTCCCCTTGATGTTGATGTTTGTTTAGACCTTTGCAAAAACTTGAAGATTCATTTGGACCATGCGAGTTTTCCAATTTCTGATTGCAATGGCCCATTAGGTTCGCCGTGTACAAATGAGAATGTAGAGGCTGATGGAAACTGCTTCTTCAGAGCCATCAGTCAAGCTGTGACTGGTTTATAGACACAGAAGTGGAAATTCAGGTTGCAGCAGATTGTTTACGATTAGATGTGTACACTTTTATCGATGGTCATGGGTTGAAGTACAGCTCTTGCAAGAAACAATTCTCACATTGTATATATTTATGGATGTATTTGTTTTATATGGAAGCAGTTACCATAATCCAAATTAAAATAAGAATATAATAACAGAAATGCTTTTTCATTTTAAGAACGAAGCTGCATTATTTGACTCATAATTAAAATGGTTAATAAGTCATTCAATCTGCATTTTCATTTTCTTCTTCAAGACTGCTCATTCTTGTACTTAATTCAAATGAAAAAGGAAAACACATTTGAGATTTAATTTTCAAAACATGCACCAGCAAAGAGTTACCAAAATTCAATATGAAATGTAAAATTCAAAAATGAAAAAGCAATAGCAGAATGCTTTTTTCATTTTAAGAACGAAGCTGCATTATTTGACTCATAATTAAAATCATTAATAAATATTCCTATATGCAATTTCATTTTCTTATGTTGTGTGCATTCCTGTGCAGTGTCATCCAACTCATCCTGTAGAAAATGTATACATTTAGGAAGAGCTGTGCCAGCAGAACATAAATAAAACACTAAATTACAGCATTCACACATGAGCAACCCCACCCTCTCCCTCCCTCCCTGTCTCTGTTCATCCCTCCCCCCCCTTCTCCCCATCTCTTATCCTCTCTGTTTCTACCCTTCTGTTCCATCTCTCTCCCCTTCCATCTCTGTTCCTTTCCCTTTGCTACCCCTTCTCTTTAGCATTCTTTTTCCTTTCCTCCCGTCTCTGTCGGCCTGTCTTCCCACACACCCCCTTTCCAGTTTCTGTCCTCCCTCCCCTCTCTCTCACTCACATACACATGCGCACAAAATGAAAATAAAACATTATTCATGAACTCACCTGTATGGAGGCCCATACAACAAAACTGCAGGAGACTTTTGTCCAGAAACTCGCCATCAAAATGCCCGTTGTCTCTGAGGCCTGATAACAAGGCTAACCAGAACTCCATGCGCTGGCCACGCAGGAAACCCCACCAATATTCAATTATTTGATTGGCGGTGCTGGCCCCCTCCAAGTAACTATCGAGGGTGTCGTCTGGTTGAACAGGGACGAGGAAACGCTGGAAGCCTCTAACATGGCCATTTTCGGTTCCAAGACAACTCTAGGGCACCCCCCAAAACGCTGTACCGCTTCTATGTAGCACCCTCCAATTACTTTTGAGTCACTACTTGTTGTGTAAGCTGGGCCACTTACTAGAAATTAGGTATACAGCCTTAACTTTAGTGTTTTAAAGTTAGAAAAATCAATTAAAAGTGGTCAAATATGTTACACTGTTGAATATAATCAAAGACAAAACTGCCTTCATCACAGCTTTCCATAAATGGATCTTTATTGATTTATTCAGAAAAAGTTTTGGTAGCTCATTCTCAGAACAGCAGCTTCAGATTTCTTCTTAGACATAAGATTTACAGTACAGAGAAAAAACAATAAAGGGAAAAATGGGACAGGTAAATTTCAAGCTTGTTATTTAAGTTATTAGGCTTAGCAATACAGCTATTGTACTGTGTGTGGGGGGTGGAGGGGGCCGGTTGATGCGCCATACTGGGTCCGTAGGGGGGGGGCCTCTGGGTGCCCGGGCCTGCCTTGGGTACCGATCCTCCCGGTGGGTGAAGGGGCTGGGTCCTGTCATGGGGATGAGTCTGGTCTCGCTTGCCCTGGGGGGCCCCCGTCCGGGGGCCGGGCTCTGCTGCCTGTCCGCCCTGGGTGGTGTCCCTTCTCCTTGGGGTATCTGCCTCCCTGTCATCCTGCCCTGGCTCCTCGTGGGGCGGGTGCCCTCCGGCCCGGGGGCCTGCTGCTCCGGGCCTCTTCCTGGCCGGCTTTGCGGTGGGTATGCCGTGTCCGGGCCCCCCCCCCCCGGCTCGTCACTGGCTTGGGGCGGTTGCGGCCTCGGAGACCGCACTAATTGGCAGCCTACTTCCAGTGACGTACTTAAACACACCCACTCCCACATTCAGGTACACACACCACCACATCCATACACACACCACCACATCTATACACACACACACACACACACACACACACACACGCACACACACGCACACACACACGTATACACAGATGCAAACATGCACACACACACAAGTATACACACATGCAAATATACACACACACCCGCACACACGCACACACACACACAAATATACACAAGCGCGGGTACACTGTTGTACACTATTGCATAGCTTATTGTCTTATTGATCCATGAGTAGATTATTATCATCGTTATTATTACTATCAACATTATTATTATTATTATTATTATAACTATTATTATTATTATTACTATTAACGTTGCTATTATTATCATCGCTATTATTATTAACATCACTGTATGAACTCGCATGTATGTTTGTATGGGTATATATGCACTATCTGACAATTAGCTATGCACATTTACGATCTGTTTTGTTCTCTTTTAACACAATTGTATATTGTTGCCAGTTGCCTCCTCTACTCCTCTCTCTCTATCCCTCTCATCATCTCATCATCCCCCCCCCCCCCCCCCCCCACACACACACACACACACTCATTTCCCCTGTCTACTCACCCCCCTATCTATCCCCCTCAGTCCGGTCATGGCCAGAATGTCACCAAGAACATTATAATAAAACCACTGAAGAGGTAGCTCCTGAAACCACCCACGTGGCTCACACTCTCAAGATCTACCTCTGAGAATAAAATCTGTCAGCCATCATAGACATTCAGAGACACTTCTGCTTGTCATTATGGCCAGACTGGACAAGGGGAAGAAAAAAAAAGCAATACAGCTCTTAACGTTCGTTTGAAACGGTTGTCAACATTAACAGACTGAACTGGACTTAATAACAGGAGTGCTGCATTATTCTGGTGAGTGTCAGCTGCGCTGGGCGTGTAAACCGGGCCATCCAGCTGCGGTGCTGATCCGACGCCACTCGTGTCAAAAATCCTGACAAATGTCACTTGATCAAGGAGGAAATCTGCATCAGATGAGATCAGCTGACTTTGCGTGTGCAGTGTGCACTCTGTGTTAACAAGAAAAACGCATCTAAGAAAGTGGTGCGCAAAAGCAGGGTAGTGACAGAATTAATGCGCATTATTGATATTTGTCGCGTGTGTACCTGCACATGCATGCTTATTAACACACGGGTACTGTGGAATATATTTTTTACTCACTTAAAGTGGGAACTGCATTGCACTCAGTGTTGAGCAGCTCCCCCTGGTGTTAAACTGAAGAAGTGCAATACACTCAGTCAAAAGTTGACTTGCGGGCCATATTCTATTTATAACATTTGTTGCGGGCCAATTAAAAATGGACTGCGGGCCGGAGTTGACACGTGGGCCGTAGTTTGGACACCCCTGCTCTAAAGCATAGTATTAAGGGGACAGTGTCATTGTACGGGCATTGCGTATGACAATGTCCATTGTTTGTATGACTAATTTCCTGTACTACTGTGCTAAGGTGGTAGGCCAAGTGCTAAATCTGGCCTCCAACATGCTTTTTACTCTTTCACAGATGACATACTCATCATTTCGGTTCTGAACAGTATTTATTGACTGAAAAACAGGACCCCGTTTACTTGTGTACAAGCAGAGTAGTCAAGAAAGTTGTAATCATTTACATGTCCATTCTACAGTGTAACACTGGAAGTGTTTACGTTTGACTATCTCCTTTAATATAGAACCACCACAAATGTGTTAATGACTTTTATAATTTCCTTTATATAATATACAAACGTATTAGTATGATCCAGGGAAAATTCCATGTTTGTTTGCGAAACTCATTGGAAGAATGAAGAAAATCTGTTTGATTGTTATTGTCATGAACATGAATCACAAAACATATTTTGTTTTTTGTTTTTGTTTTTTTCATGTGTCACTTTAACAGAGACAACACCATCTGTAATTACTATGTTTGGTTGCATTTCCCTGGCAGGCAAAGATAGATGGAAGCGACATCCATCTGGGTGGAAAATGGGACTGGCTTGTCTGTGGATGGTGGAGGCTCGCTGGGCTCATCAATCCATCCATCCATTCACCTTGTTCGTCTCATCTTGACTGCAGCACGCCACTGTGGAGGCTTGACATAACACACATTAGATTAATAACAGAAAAGCAAAATGTGACTTATGGTGTATTATTTAGTGTGCTTCAGTTGTAATTCTCATAATAATGACTGTTTTGCTGGCTTCACACAATACATATAATTGGCCTGTCTTAGTTAAAAGCCCACTCACCACGACAAGGTGAAGGCCAAGAGTGGGAACACAAACACAGACCAGAAACGAACAGGACAAATCCAGACAAGACTACAAAAAACACAAACACAAATATCAATCACTTTGACCACTATCTTTTTTCACAAAAACTTTTATTTCTTTACAAATTGAACCTTAGATTGTGTCACAACAAACTAAATAAACCCTTGAAACAGCCAACAAAACATGAAACAACAACACTTCATCAATATTATAATGAGTATCCTCATAAATGATTTCAAGATAACTTTCAACACTTTCTTACAAAAACATTTTTACGTCTGCCGTAACGATTTTCAGGTTTTTTTCATGTGAATATTTTAACATTGAACATGTTAACTGAACAGTCAATCCCTTCATTGTTGCTCTGACCTCTTCATCATTTGTGACCTCTTCATCATTTGTGACCTCCACATCTACATTAGACACAATATGGCTGTCACATGGCTCCTGAATCACTAGAAAACTGTCTTTTTCCAAGATCTCTGACACCTCTTTACATTTTTTTAGAATATGTGTGGTCAAAGATTTGTTCAAAATCACGTGTGTGTGTGTGTGTGTGTGTGTGTGTGTGTGTGTGTGTGTGTGTGTGTGTGTGTGTGTGTGTGTGTGTGTGTGTGTGACTCATTTACCTTTTGTTTGGTAGACATGCTCTTACCTGATTTGAAGAAACTAAAAATGGTTGGGGGCGACACTCACAGCAAGAAGGTCGTGGGTTCGATTCCGGGGCCTGGACCTGGGACCTTTCTGTGTGGAGTTTGCATGTTCTCCCTGTGTCTGCGTGGGTTCTCTCCGGGTTCTCCGGCTTCCTCCCACACTCCAAAAACATGCATGTGAGGTCAATTGAACGTTCTAAATTGTCCGTAGGTGTGCATGTGAGTGTGAATGGTTGTTTGTCTCTATGTGGCCCTGCGATGAACTGGCGACTTGTCCAGGGTGTCACCCTGCCTTCGCCCTAAGACAGCTGGGATAGGCTCCAGCAGACCCCCGTGACCCTGAATAGGAATAAGCGGGTATAGAAGATGAATGAATGAAATCTTTATTGAATGAATGACACATTTTATTTCACTCGTGGTTTATGTAATTATTATTTTTTGCTCCATAGCTTTCATGATTCAGCATTACATGTTAAGCGTGATGAATTGCATGAAAAGAGAGAGCACTCGCTGATAAATTAACATGGTGTGTTGTTTAATTCCATGAGGACGACAAAATATTTGCAAATTTGTGTTAGCTACACACATCGACAGGTGCAAGAGGTGCAAGAGAGGAACTTTCAGGGAGGAACTTTCAAGATCGTTGAGTTTTTATTTTAAATTTTTTTTAGTTCTGATGAAATAAATAGACCAATCATTTCATTACTTTGTCTGCTTTCCAAAGAGGTTATTAATTAAAAAAAAATACGTGTGGCAGTGCTGTTATGGTCCATAGAGAGTTGCTTCAAAGAATTATCATTTATTATTCAGTGGCACATTGTTCACTTGTTTAATACACAAATAATAGTATATTATTATAATAATACTATTTTATTAATATGATAATAATAATAATAATAATAATAATAATAATAATAATAATAATAATAATAATAATAATCATCATCATCATCATCATTATTATTTCTAAAATTTCAAAACAACAATCGTCAGTTGTTCCGTAAAAAATACATTGATTTCCATGTTGAATTTTGTACGGTTCGTGAGCGCGCACAAAAGTTTTTGGGAGCCATGCGCTGGGTGAGCAACTTCATTGAAAGGAATGGGACGCCATCTTGGACTCTGGGGGCTTGCCGCACTGTCACGCAGGTTGTGACGAAGCGGGCCGGCGACGCACAGGTATGACGTGAATGATTGACAGCTACCATTCGTTCCCGTTAGCGAGAGGATTAAAAACAAACAGACACCATTATGGCATCAAAAAGGAGTTATCCCAGCGGTGCGGAAAAACGGAAGGAAAAGAAAACTGATCAAGAAAAACTTGCAAAAGGGAAAGGCAAGTTATTTGTTTGTGATGTGGGCTGGAGAGGTGGAGGTGAAACGCTGTTGTCCCGCCCCCCCCCCCAAGTTTGTTTATTTGTCCTGCTAGCCAGCTAGCTAGCTAGCGTCGGATAAATGTTAGCTGGCTGGCTAATATTTGTTCGTCATGAATCAGCGTTTTTGTTTGTTTTATGAAAGTTGACCATATCCTGCCATGTTGGCCTATCCTGCCATGGGAATGACTGATTGACTCCACACCCGTTTATTCACGTTCTAACAGGGAGGGCGGGAGGGAGGGCATGTTGTAGTTGTTGTTGTAGTCAGTCCCCTGTTATTGTTCAGTGGAAGTTGTCTCTCACATATTTGACTCTTAATGTTATTTTAGCCTTAACTTAGGATGAATTTACTAAGCTTAGTTTGTATTTTGTAGGCCCTTAATTAGAGATGTGCTACTGTTTTATAATTCAAAGAAATATTTTATGGAAATACTTTATTTGGCATGGTGTTGACTATTTTAGACTGTTGTGGCAGTGGGTAATTTATCTTAGTTTTATTACTTTAACTAGTACAGTGTGTAAAGTAATGCCAAAAACTCTTAAAAATGACAGTTTTGTAATTGTGTAAAAGCTTTAAAGGGACACTGCAACCATAATGTTTAATTTAAAAACAAATGAATTTTTAATTTTCCTATATTACTGCAACATCACTGTAATAATAAAATAGGAAAATGTGCTTCTGATCTGTTTTGCTTGATGATCTAATGAGCTTTGTCTCTGCAGGAGCAATTCTAAAATATGTTGGCGCTCCAGACATTGAGCCAGAGGGATCTCCCGAACATCCTGACCAGGAAGCTCCAGGACCAACACGTTCCTCAGAACCTCCTTCTGTCCAGGTGAATAATGTGTGTTATTCTTAGTAGCTAAGCTGATAAGTGTGGAACGAAACTGAGGCAATTAAGCATTATTTTGATTGTTGGTTTGCTTTTTAGTGTTGCACTTGTTGGTTTGTTGGATTTTCTTATTTAAAGTAAGCATTTTTTTTTTTTATGAATACTCAATCTGTTGTATTTATTGACATATAGAGGATTCTTTTCCTAGTATTATAGTGTTTGTTTGTTTTTAAATCAGTTTAACTTGCCTGAGTTGCTCAACTGAAGATGTTTAATTTTACCTGTAGCCTGTTTTGTTCACGAGGTGTAATAGATTGTGGAATCTTAGTAGACCTTAGTAGACGCACGCTGCTGAGAGTGGCAGAGATCAGCTCTGATGACCGTGGTGCTTGTAAATAAGGCAAATGCGCCATCTAGTGGGATGCAGCATGTTTATTCGTGTTGGAGCAATGACAAGTACTACTAACAAAACAAAAGATGCACAGGGTAGTTTATGATTATTTTTTTTAATAATCATAAACTCAAGCCCAACAAAGATAACAGATGGGCATAACTGTAACATTACATAGTAATGATTACTAGTACTACCAAAATTTCTCTATTTTACTTTTCAACTTGAACTTGAACTATTCATCCCCTTTTTTCAGCAGCCATTAAGACAAAAGGATGACACTTATGCATTGCATCAAACTGTGATGCACAAAATAAATTAAATTAAATCAAAACAATAAATAAAGTGTGCATTAAACAGGGGGCAGTGCAATACAGTACAGGACTCAACTGATATAGTGCAGTTAGGCCGTATAGCCTATAACAGCTGTTCAGCATCCATAGTAATCCACAGTCAGTGCCATAATCATCCAGTCAGTGTCATATTCATCCATAGTCAGTATAATATATATGATATCGCGCAGACCCTCGTCCTCCACCACATTAATTGGCCTGCAAGCCGTAGCCACACCCATTTAGCCCCCGCTGTTGAAAGTTGGCGTGTGGTGGACGCGGCCAGTGGTCTCCGTGCCACACCATCCAACGTGGTTGGACTGCTCGTACTCCGGTGGAAACTAAATACAGCTTTACAGTAAATGCATATCACTTTTGTCCTGTCAAGACTGCCATCTGGCAGGGTTTTGAAGTGGAACTTTCCATTTACAATTGACGCCTTATCCATGTTAGTCCTTCCTAGTGCTCATCTACGCTCAGTGTCTTTTTCTTTTTTTTGTTGTGTTTACAAGCCGGCTGCAAGCGTGTGACTGTGTGCTGTGAGTCAATTCATTTCCCGTTTCCACAATCTACGGAGCGGCCAAAGGTTCAAAAAGCACTTTAATTAATTAATTGAATTAATTAACGATGTGGCAGGTGGGTTTGCCCCCACCTTCACGTCATCAATCACACCTGCGCCGGAGTGCAATCTTTGCGTCCCTCAGTGCGTTTACATGGTACTAGAGAAATTTGAATTATTGCTTTATTCCGATTATGATCAGAGTTTGAGAACTCCGATTGAGACACCCAGATAATGCGATTGGAATTCTAATTTCTCGGCCATGTATACACCTTAGTCGGACTATTAACTGGACAATGCAAGTGCGCACGCGCCACTGCACAACTACGTCGTCTAACAAAACAGACGGCGCGAAACAACCAGCAAACGCGAATAAGAATGTTGACATTTGGAGAGAGGATGAGACCGGGGCGATGCTTTCTCTTCTAAAAGAGATGGACATATTAAAATAACACACAACAGAGACCTTTTTAAAAAGGGTAGCGCAGCAAATGCAGGGCTCCGGCTTTGCGCAGCCCTGAACAAATACGTATTCCTTCGTATTTATATTTCTACCTTTTCGTTCACATTTTTTGTAAGTTAGAAGAATTTCAACTTTGTAAATAAAAGCACAGCAAAGAGATGTTTTTCTGATTTGTTTTTATTTCGATAGTTTCGCTGTTATTCTGCTGGAAACGGCGTGCAGCGGCACAAGCTTCCTCCACGGTCGGCACTTTAATGAGCGTGTGTATAACTGAAGACACCGTTCCTTTGCAAAACCTGTACACAAACTCTCCCACCAGTCTGCGCAGAACCCACATCCAACAAGAACGAGTTTCGGGTCCGTGGCAACAACACAAAGCGTAGCATCGAAGACATTGTGTTGTTGTAGCCCTCCAACAGCAAACAACGTTCTTGTCTCATGGTTATCTTTTAAGATAACCATGAGCACAAGAAATAGGGTACAGCTTATCTGCAAAGTAAGTAACACGTACATTATGAACTGTCATTCTATATCATAATGATGTAATATGTCAACCGAAAGCAGCTGACCAGCTGAAAAGGCTCACTCCACCCCCTACTGTTGGGAGGAGGACACGTTCCCGTCAGTAATTCAAATTTCTCAGCTGCATGTATAGGGGGACAAGGTGAGAACTCCGATTGGACGAGAAAACCAAATTATTGCTTAGTCCGATTAAGCTCTTCCTGCAACTCCCCAGGTGACATTGTCAGGCAACCCCCCCCCAATTTTCCTTTATACCCAGCATCTGAATTGCCTCCACCTCCGCCAGACCCTCCCCCTCGCCACATCTAGTCTTTTTTTGATAGGCTGCCCTCGCTATTAACCTCCCTCTCATCACAGCTTTAATTGTGTCCCACAGTATGGTAGTGTCTACTGGACTATCTATGTTCTCCTCCATAGAGCATTTAATCTCTTTCTTAACCTCCTCCAGTGTTTTTGGATTATTTAGCATACCCACATTTAATCTCCAAAGTGTGTTTTTCTTCCTCTTATTCAGACAAATAATAAGGTAATTAATACTGTGTCAGTACAAGTCAGTCGTTCCTATTTTACATTCCTCTATTCTGTATCTGTCTGTAATGTTAATAAAAAAAATAGTTCTCTGTAACGGGTGGAGGTCCCTCCAAACATCAAACATCCCGAGTTCGGCTAGAGAGACGTTGACAAGTTTTGACAGGCGGGTCTGACTTCTGTTGCCATTAGTTGTGTCGAGTTTAGCTTTTAAATCATGTTGATTTAGCTCTTGTTGAGAGAGATGTGTTTCCTGTAGATCAGGCATGGCCAAACTACGGCGTGTCTCTGTCCGGCCCGCGTGAAGGCAGTCAAAAATCTAACCTAACTTAGAAATGACACTTGAACCTGCAATGAGTATTTTAGTCGTTCTAAATGAGTCCAACGTTAGAAAAAAAGGAGCGACCCGGACTTCCCACAGTCTCTTTTCTATTAACATGGGAATTCAATTTTAATAATTTGTCAACTAAAAACACCGGTCATACTAGAACATCCCTACCAGCTTTCTTCCCTGTATTCTCTGAATTTAATCAAAGAATCTTTGAAACTCTTGTAGCTTTTCTCTGGCTCGTGTCGCTGCTGATGCGTAGCCCCTCCAGGATCCCTCCTTGCACTGCCACTCCGTCGTAGTGCGGGGCACCGAGTGCCGCAGGCCCCTCCGCACCCGTCGCCACCGCCGTCTTCTCCGCCAGGCCGCGTCTCGCCAATTCCTCCTTTACCTCCTCTGCGCTGTTGTAGGTTCGAGTTCCCGTATCCCAGTGGGTCCTCATCTTGGTGAATGGCGTCTGGAAGCGGATGCCCTTCTCCTTCAGGATTCTTTTAGCAGTGTTGTACTCCTTTCTCTTTTGGACCATCTCTGTCGCGTAATCGTGATGGAATGACGGTACTTTATTCCCCAGTTCTATTTTCTTTGTCCATAGCTCTCTCAGGACCCTCTCTTTGGTAGTAAATTCCAGAAAGTTAACAATGATGGGTCTCGGTTGGGCACCGTCTGCTGGCTTCTGTGCAAATGAGCGGTGTGCTCTCTGAATTTGGAAATTAAAATGTGCTGGCAGGTGCAGTTCGCTTTTCAGCAGGTCTTCCACAAACTTGGCCACAGATTCTCCCTCCTCTCCTTCAGTGACTCCATAGATACGTAGGTTGTTTCTCCTCGGCCTGGACTCCAGGTCAGTTAACTTGTCCTGAAGAGCTTTTTGTTCTCTCAGTGATATGACCAGAGCGTCATTAGCTTCCTGTGCCCAACGTTCTAGCTTTTCAATCCGCGACTCAGCCTCGTTGATCTTGCCGGTCTGGAGCTCCTGTTCGGTGACGACTTTCGCAAGTTGTTGATTTATTTCGTCTTTGAAGTCGTCCAAGTCTTTTTCCACGTCGTTCCTCAGTGTTTCTCCAAACATGCAAAGGACTTCTTTTGATTCCATTTTTAAATCCCGTATCTCCTTGCTAATAATTTCTATGTCCGAGCCCTTTTTCGCGTCGTTAGTCACGAGGAGTTCATTTCGCCATCTCCCTCTGTTTCAGAGCAAGCTGGTAGTTCCACCATATTGTCTGTTACCGTGTTTCTGTTTTGGTTGAATCGAGTTTTCCTTCCTATTCCAACGTTCCCCTGATCACTTTGTAGTTAATATGATATCTGCCAATAGTTATTCAAGTTTTCGGGGAGTTTTTACCCTAGACGGTCGAGAGGCCTGGTGTCGCGCAGTCTACCGCTTTATGGCCAAACCAGAAGTCCCTTCCCTCTAGCCTTTTCAAGGGGGAGGTGGCTAGACTCGGCTCTTGTGGGACGAGAAGCAGAAGGCCTGTCCGATCGGGGGGGAAGATGAGATGACATTTTTGTGGGTCAACACAAACTCATCTGCGAGGACAGCAGCCTTGGACAATGACGACACTTTCTGTTCATTCAAGAACATTACCACCTTCTCTGGCAAAGAGTCTTGAAAATCTTCTAAAAGAACAAGCTCACGGAGTGACTCAAAGTCACTTTTTGCCATCATTAGCTGCACACCATTTATCAAAGAGGTTGCTTTTCTCCCATGCAAACTCGACAAAGGTTTGACCACTAGATTTTCTATGGTCCTAAATTTTTGCCGGTAGGGCTCAGGAACAAGCTCATAAGCAGGAAAAATTGCTTCCTTTACAACATCATATTGCAGGCTGTCTTCTAAGAAAAGAGCAGACACCAACTCCTGTGCTTTTCCCACCCGCTTGCATTGGAGAAGGACAGGCCACATGTCTCTTGGCCAATTGAGTGGCGAAGCTATTCGCTCCAAGGCACTGACGTATGAATCAACTTCTGCCTCACGAAATGCTGGCACCAGAAAAATGTTTTTACTGGGGCTGGGCAACGATTAAAAATTTTAATCACAATTAATCGCATGATTTACCTGATCAATCATGATCAATCACGTTGTATACGCAAAAGCCAATAATGAATTTAAAAGAAGTCTTTCATACACTTTAATTTAAATGTTCTGCCATATAAACGAAAGCACCATAACATTTATCGTGCAAACAGTTAACATCAGCACTTTACACAGAAACATTTTTAATGTAAATCTAAAGTTAAAAAAAATGCAAATACAAAATTAAAGCTTATTGCCAATACCAGGGCATTACTGTTATCCTGTTCCTTATGAAAAATAAAAAAAATCTACCTACAAAATCCTGAGCCACAATAATAACAGGCAATTTCTGAGGTAACAGCAGAAACATTTTTCTTTTATCAGGGAGCAGCATAACCAGTCTGCGTTCCCTTGCAAATGTCCCAGTTAGAAAGGGTGAGGCACAAAAACGTTCACTTTTGGGTTTTTCTTCACATGGGACTAGAATGTAAAGTCCACATTTATACTGGAGTTCCTTTGGAGAATCTCACTCAACTCAGTGCAGTTTGTCAGTTCCTGGAACTTGACGGCCAGTTATTTTAAATGTACTGCCATATGAATTAAAGTGCCATAACATTTACTGTGCAAACACACTTTTAACATCAGCATTTTTGAACAATTAGCAGCTAAGAAAAAAAAAAAAAGTGTAAATTTAAACTCAACTTAAGCAATGTTATCAAAGCAATACAAAATTAAAGCTGTAAGCAGCGTTTGCGGGACTGAGCCCACCTGGCCACTGCCTGCCGTGACGTCCGCCACCTGGCCACGAGCCCCCGACACCCGCCAAC
>NW_027466202.1:980000-1012500 GCF_046127955.1 Nelusetta ayraudi
GCCCCTCCGCACCCGTCGCCACCGCCGTCTTCTCCGCCAGGCCGCGTCTCGCCAATTCCTCCTTTACCTCCTCTGCGCTGTTGTACGTTCGAGTTCCCGTATCCCAGTGGGTCCTCATCTTGGTGAATGGCGTCTGGAACCAGATGCCCTTCTCCTTCAGGATTCTTTTAGCAGTGTTGTACTCCTTTCTCTTTTGGACCATCTCTGTCGCGTAATCGTGATGGAATGACGGTACTTTATTCCCCAGTTCTATTTTCTTTGTCCATAGCTCTCTCAGGACCCTCTCTTTGGTAGTAAATTCCAGAAAGTTAACAATGATGGGTCTCGGTTGGGCACCGTCTGCTGGCTTCTGTGCAAATGAGCGGTGTGCTCTCTGAATTTGGAAATTAAAATCTGCTGGCAGGTGCAGTTCGCTTTTCAGCAGGTCTTCCACAAACTTGGCCACAGATTCTCCCTCCTCTCCTTCAGTGACTCCATAGATACGTAGGCTGTTTCTCTTCGGCCTGGACTCCAGGTCAGTTAACTTGTCCTGAAGAGCTTTTTGTTCTCTCAGTGATATGACCAGAGCGTCATTAGCTTCCTGTGCCCAACGTTCTAGTTTTTCAATCCGCGACTCAGCCTCGTTGATCTTGCCGGTCTGGAGCTCCTGTTCAGTGATGACTTTCGCAAGTTGTTGATTTATTTTGTGTTTGAAGTCGTCCAAGTCTTTTTCCACGTCGTTCCTCAGTGTTTCTCCAAACGTGCAAAGGACTTCTTTTGATTCCATTTTTAAATCCCGTATCTCCTTGCTAATAATTTTTATGTCCGAGCCCTTTTCCGCGTCGTTAGTCACGAGGAGTTTGTTTCGCCATCTCCCTCTGTTTCAGAGCAAGCTGGTAGTTCGGCCATATTGTCTGTTACCGTGTTTCTGTTTTGGTTGAATCGAGTTTTCCTTCCCATTCCAACGTTCCCCTGATCACTTTGTAGTTAATATGATATCTGCCAATAGTTATTCAAGTTTTCGGGGAGTTTTTACCCTAGACGGTCGAGAGCCCTGGTGTCGCGCAGTCTACCGCTTTATGGCCAAACCAGAAGTCCCTTCCCTCTAGCCTTTTCAAGGGGGAGGTGGCTAGACTCGGCTCTTGTGGGACGAGAAGCAGAAGGCCTGTCCGATCGGGGGGGAAGATGAGATGACATTTTTGTGGGTCAACACAAACTCATCTGCGAGGACAGCCGCCTTGGACAATGACGACACTTTCTGTTCATTCAAGAACATTACCACCTTCTCTGGCAAAGAGTCTTTAAAATCTTCTAAAAGAACGAGCTCACGGAGTGACTCAAAGTCATTTTTGACATCATTAGCTGCACACCATTTATCAAAGAGGTTGCTTTTCTCCCATGCAAACTCGACAAAGGTTTGACCACTAGATTTTCTATGGTTCCTAAATTTTTGCCGGTAGGGCTCAGGAACAAGCTCATAAGCAGGAAACATTGCTTCCTTTCCAACATCATATTGCAGGCTGTCTTCTAAGAAAAGAGCAGACACCAACTCCTGTGCTTTTCCCACCCGCTTGCATTGGAGAAGGACAGGCCACATGTCTCTTGGCCAGTTGAGTGGCGAAGCTATTCGCTCCAAGGCACTGAAGTATGAATTCTGTACCTACATACAACCCCCCCTTCCGTGGCCCGCCGACTCGATGCAGGTCTGTCATGTGGCCCGTTGCTAAAAAAGTTTGCCCACTCTCTATACAGACAGTGAGTTGGAGCAAGCTCGTAAGCACTACTTCCAGATGGCCCGCACTGCCAGTGAGGGGAAATGTGTCATGTTCAAAGAGCTGAGATGCAGGCTGGTGAGAAACACTGTCACCAGCATGATTTCTATGTTGAGAGCCAGTCAGCAAGGAGAGGGGGTCTGGTACCCTTCTGAGCATGAAGTCACTGCAATGGCTAAAAGACTAGTGGAGTATTATCCCATGCTGAAGGATTAAGACAAAATAATGAAACATGTAAGTGATTATATTATTTTGCGCACTTAGATTTTGAAGCATGTGGTTATTTTTGGCTGATACTTTTTTTTATCTGTGCATGTTCACTTTCCATCTTTATTTAAATAAACCTATATGCTCTTGACTCCAAGTGCAAAACATCACAAATGGACAGTTCTGTATTCAAGTCATATATATATGTACAAAGTGAGGAGCATGGGGGGGGGGGGGGGGGGGTGAAATTTTATTTACCACAGGCGAGCACTTACAAGAATCTTCACAAGAGATTCGCCAGAGAGGGGCCACAAGAAGAAAAGGCATCACATTGACTTCTCAGCAAGTGACCAAGAAGAAGATCATGATGCAGACTCAATTGGTGGATCAACAATTATTTTGTGTCACACACCAGGGCGCAGTTCTGATAATGGCCACACTTCACGTAAGTAGAAACATGTCCATTTTAATAATAATGATAATGTATGAAAGCCAGGCAATGTTATGATAGTTTTGGATATCATGATATATCACAGGCATTTTTACATTTGAATTGTCATTTGATATATTTTGATGCTCCAAACAATTTCATCCATTTGACTGATTTACTGATTTGTCTCCTCCATTTCATCAGCCAAAGATGGTCTGACAGCACAGGCCAGACATTATCAGACCCTGCAGGAGCTGTACAAGAAACCAAAACCCAACCAAGATACTGTCTCCCAAATTCTTGACCTGCAGTTTCAAGCAAGAAGATCCTTCATTGATAGTGATGTTCTGAAAGAACAGGACAAGGCCAACAAAGATCCTGAATGCATATCCATGTGTCAAGGATCTTTATCGTGTAAGTGATTAACTTGTTTTGGTTTATGATGAAAAGCAAGCATTTTTGCAGATTTTAACACTGACTTGCATTATAGGCGATGAATGAGCTGCGGCGCATTCTGGATAAGGGCAACAGAAAATTCATTGATGAACTAAAAAAAGAGATGGGAAGACTTCTGCACCAATGTGTAATTTTATGGTGTTTGGAAAAAAAATGAAGTGATGAAGCCACGCATAACGCTGGATGTAGGTGAGTCATTTTGCTGTGTCTCTAATTGACTGTGTAGCTGTTTCCTGGGACATAGGATGGTTTATGTTGCGCTGAATGAATAGATGCAGAATGGTAATACTCTTCATGCTGAAAAAATAAGATTTTTTTTGTGATCAACACAAACCTAATAAGACTCATTTTTAGGAAGACTAACTTTGAACTCAAAGTTGATTTGTTCTATTCCAGTGGAATATTCCATCGCGCTGCTCAGGGCACTCCCCACACTCTTTCCTTCACCAAGTCCACCACCGAAGAAGCTGGGACATGCCAGTGAGGCACTGCTTCATGTCATTCAGGTGACAGCTTGTTCGCATTTTCTCACATTCAAAACTTCATAGTTCCATGCATGGATGTGGCGTTTCCTTCTTCTTTTTCTTTAGCCAACTGAAGATCCCACAATGTACTCGCAGAAGAGGTCTTTTTGCACTCCTGTGTTGCTGTTTGATGGGACCCGCTGTCTCATCTGTCTTGGAGCCACGGAAGACTTGAGTGACGGTCTGCTTCATCTGATGGGTTACTACTATGCCCTGCACCTCACATATCCAAAAGTGTGTGGCAACCCTTCTCTCTGTCATTCAGACAGAAGTGCTACAGGACACTATCCATGAGTGAGACACCACAGCCTCATACAAAAAAGACCATGGCAGAATGGAAAGATTTTATTGGGGAGTAGAGCTGTGTACTAGGCATAGGTAGTCATACACTCCCCTGGTAGTTGTAACTTGAGGGTGGGTGGGAGTCTGTTGGAACAAACATGTTATCAGTGGTGATAGGAACACAACACTATATGCTGTCCCCATACTGTTTTTGTTTTTTTTGTGTAACTGAGTGTCAGGGAATCTGAATCAATGTTCAATAATGATGACGGTGAATATTGTAACAACAAAACATTACTTGCGTTCTAGAAATGATTGCTTGAGATTGTTTTAAGATGCAATGCCTTAGTGACGTTTTTATTACAAGGCAGTGAAGGCACTGTCAGCAATTTAAGTGAATAAATAGTTGTTGACAATATTAATTCTGTTTGCTGAATTATTTTTTTTTGGGGGGGAGTGGGCGTAGGGGGGGTGGATGCTTTGTCTCATTTTGAGAAAAAAAAAGCTAATATTGTGAACACTTAAATTAAGAAGAATTGCACTGTTAGTAGGTCTGGTTTTAAGATCTTTTCATTCAAATTAAGAAAGAAGCAAACGTGAAAAAAGAATTGAGAAGCTAGTATCAAGTTTATTTGACTTAGTACAGTCCTTGGAATGAGTGCTTTACTGTTTATTTCAAGAGTTTTTCCATTCTTCAAATGCCTAGATATATCGTCTTATTTTAAGAAATCTTACCAAGTCTAAATATCTTACTGCATTGGCAGATAATTAGACTTGTTTCTAGCCTGTTCTTTCTCAATTTAAGTGTTTATTTCTTAGATATATTTTGCAGTGTGTGGATACCGAGGGGAGCTCTAGAATTGACTCATTCAACCGACCAAGGATCCAATCAGCAGCGGCGTCACAGGCCCTCCTCCTTCTTTGTTCTCTCCCTCACTTTGACTTCGGCACTGGACAGCCAGGTTTGTGGAGGGAAGGTTGGAACAAGGTAAGGACGGGGTACCCCATACATTCATGTACGTAGAGTCACTAAGTCTTAAACTCACCAGGTTTGTATCGCTTATCGATAGCCCTAATGCCACACAAGTCTATGAGGGTCAAAGGTCAACTTTGTCCTAGGGACATGGGACCACTTTCAGGTTCATCAGGATCCCCCTGGACACACCCACGCCAAATTTGGGGCGTCTAGCCCATGAGGAACCCCGAAACCCTCACTCTAATTCCAGCCTTATCGCTAAACCCTAATGCAGTGCAAGTCTATGAAGGTCAAAGCTCAACTTTGTCCGAGAGACATCAAGTGTTTTTTCATGAATCATTCATAAATGTTAAGAGTTTGCTTTGTGGAGAATTCACAATAAAAATACATTGACACTGTGAAGATGGACTCAAGCACTATTATTGAACTATACTGTATTTTTTGAGTGATGTGAAGCTTTTGACAAGCGCTGCGCAAAGGAGGCCCATTTGTTTTTGTTTTTTTGAAGGGGGCCCAAAATTCCTGGCGGTGCCCCTGAGCGGGCATCTCCAGCACCAAGGCAGTGGAGCTGCCGGCCACGAGAGAAGAATTAACCAGTCCATTGAAACCATTTGTTTGGTCTAGTGAGTGGCAACAGTCCTTTCAGGATCTTAAGTGCCTTAAGTGTCTGCTCCAAATTTTTCCTCATTGGCTAGAAGCCCCAAATCTAGCGTGGGCGCTTCTTGGGGGCTCCTGATGAAAAAGCAAGTGGCCCCATGTCTCTAGGACAAAGTTGAAAATTCACCCCATAGACTTGCATTGAATTAGGGTTAACAATAAGGCTGAAACTAGGGTTAGGGTTAGGGTTAACTGAAATTCGGGTTAGGGTTTCGGGGTTCCTCAAGGACTAGAAGCCCCAAATTTGGCGTGGGCGCTTCTTGGGGGCTCCTGATGAAAAAGCAAGTGGCCCCATGTCTCTAGGACAAAGTTGAAAATTCACCCCATAGACTTGCATTGAATTAGGGTTAACAATAAGGCTGAAACTAGGGTTAGGGTTAGGGTTAGCTGAAATTAGGGTTAGGGTTTCGGGGTTCCTCAAGGACTAGAAGTCCCAAATTTGGCGTGGGTGCTTCTTGGGGGCTCCTGATGAAAAAGCAAGTGGCCCCATATCTGTAGGACAAAGCTGAAATTTCACCCCATAGACTTGTATGGCATTAGGGTTAGGGTCCAAGAGTACACATACACATTTTCTTTTGCTTTATTGATTTAAGCTCATCGTCTCCAGCTGCAAAGGTACAGAAACCTTTCTGTGTTTTGATGTCGTGTGTGAGAAAACATCACTTTTTTCTGTAAACTTGTGTTATCATTGTCCTTCATTGAAAATGACACAATCTTTCATCTCATTGTTCAGATGCCGAACACCAAAGCATTCCGTCGCTCTCTGGCCATGAAACGACGCCTGGAGCAAAAACAGGATTGGACACCTTTTCCACCTCGGAAAGGACTTTGAACGTCGTGAGCACTTCCACGTTCATGATTTCATGTTCTGCCTGTGTTGTTATGTTGTATTCCAAATAAATCTTACAAAAACATATTTAGATTTTTCTTTTTTGTCAATTTACACAGGGCTCGGTACTGGTCAGCGACCTGGGTGCGAAGATGGCCCGTTTTGCTCCTGACTGACAAAACAGTGCAAGTTCGTTCTTAAGGCCCAGCAACCAGACAAGAAGGTATGGGTCGTGATTTTGTCAAGCCACGAGTTTCTTTATGTTTTTGTTCTGGTGGTGGGAGACTCACATCTCTGTCCACTTGTGGATGGTTTTGTGTTCTCTCCCCGGGCAACAACCTTGAACACGGGCTTGTAACAGACTCCGCCCAGGATTTTGCTGCGCTACTGGCAACTGTGTTGGACCGCTGGCCCAAGGTTTGTTTATCTGCTGTGACAAACAAATTTGAACACATGAATGTCATCGCCACTTTGTTTTATCAATATCAAGTAATTCCATGATCCATAGTTCAATAACAAGAATATTCATGAATTTATTTTGCATTTTTATGTTTGTTTGGGTTTGTTTTTTTTTATACAACTATTTTGTAGGTGTTTGTGCTTGACTTTCCACCTCGCCTGACTGTCAAGACAGAACTACAAACAGCGCTACGTCAAGTATATCATCGTGTTGCTGCACGCATGGGTGTGTAAAATACATATTTTTGTTGTATTTTTTTCTCTTCAGTGACACTGTGCTAACAGATATTTCTTAGAATTGTGTGATTACATAATTGATTATGTGACACTTCTTCCAGGTTTAACATTTGTGTATATGGCCGATCACCTCCCCCTTCGTCAGCTGTACATGGTGGTGTTATGATGGTATAAGTTTTGCCTTCTTCAGCCTTACTTGCTCTTCATTTGATATGACAAATATGTGTTAACATGTTGTTTTCTGTTTAGGTGCACCTCAGGACTGATTTTGGTGGAGCGTCTGCATGCTGCATGCTCCATCAGCTCGCACCCCCTTCACCTAGGCCAGGGGTGTTGTGTCACAACCAATCATCGCCCAGGGTGTCTCCCAGAGTGGTTGTGACAGGTCCTGTCCACTTGCCAGTGTATGGACCTGCTCCTGAATGGACTCTTGTTGGACAGGAGGTTGAGGTAACCTGTTCATCCCTCTTTTCCCCCCCCCCCCCAATCGTGTATTTGTCAAACTGTGCAACTTTTTATTTTAAAAATAAACACTTATCGTAAGTTGACTCTGATTTCCTCTCCTCTTTTTTTTATAGACAGTACCAACAGCTGTTGAGACTGCATTTCACACAGACATCCCGTCCAATCCCGTGTGGTTCAGTGAGGCTAAGGCTTAATCTCTCCTGTCCTGTTTGTGGGGGCGCTAATCCCGTAAGAGTCAAGTAGGCGTAAGCAGCGGCCGGTGAATAAGACGAGTTAACAACGGAAGAGCACATGCAAGAACGGCGGAAAATACCAACAACGGAAAACAAATCAAAGACCCACCCGAAAGTTACCACTCTAAAGTGTGGACCCACTTTGGCTTTTACGAGACGGATGACGGGAGGAAACTTCATAAAGAATATGCAATCTGCAACAACTGTTTTGCGAAGGTAAAATACAATGGCAACACTACGAATCTGCAGAGCTGCCTCGTTCGCTATCACCCGTCCCGTTTTTCCCAGAATTGTTCTCTTTTTTCACCACCTGTCCCGGGAAAGATAAAATCTCTCCCAGGACACAATTTGTCCCGTTTTTTATGGAAAATGACAAAACCTCATTTAATTTCCGTCTGTGGTCTAGATAGGGCTGCCAACCCTCCCGTAAAATACGCGATTGTCCCATATTTGGCAACTAAAAAGCCTGTCCCGTAATGAACTGATGGGGGACGCACTTCACTTTGTCCCGTATATTTTGGGACGCGGTTATTTATGTATTTATTTTGTCTGCATCATTTCTTTTATTGATTTTCAGAATCGGGGCAGTGAAAGGATTTTTTTCCCTCTTTCATCTTCCCGTCGGTTTGTATATCCCAAGTCCCCAAGTTGAGATAAAACAAGTTGCTACTGACTTTACATTACCAGAAAGCACTGTCCTTGTTTACATGAAAGTTATTAATGTTCATGCACTTTAATATGTTTGCTTGTGCAGTGCACGTTTGTTTGTACATTATACAAAGTTTTGGAATAAATGCAAGATCACAGGCATTTTCCTTTTTATGGGTATTTTTTTCTTTTTCAGTCACATATCGTCGGCAAAATTTCGAAGATATCGAAGATATCGTGTGTCGTGATGTTGTCATTATCGTGGGCCAAATATCGTCACAGTATCGAATCGTGGGTTAGCCGTATCGCCCCACCCCTATTATCAACACAAGATCACATATGTACAGTACATGTACAGTTTAATTAGTGTGTCACTTTGTTTATGAATTCATTTCTTTATGTTCTTCCAGATGTCCAGCCTGAGACGTCGATCAGCACGCGTTGCCTCAAAAACCAAAACAAACAAGTGACATGTTGGTATTTGGGATATGTGTATTTTATTGTGTGCATCTTTGTGATAGGACAATAAATGCAGTTCTTTAAATGTTACTTTGTGTCCTTGTATTTGCAGGTGTGGGCAACACGTTCAACTGTCCACATGACTGAGTCTGCCTCCAGCAATGTCACAGCAGTGCAGCAGGTTTGTACTTATTCATTTCCACTTCATCACCTGTGTGTGTTTTCTAGGCTTTACACCCATCTTATCGGCTGTATCGGATCGGCCGATATTTGGCATTTTTTGAAACGTTCATGATCGGGCGTCATGTCATGAATCACCGATCAATGACGTCATGGTCGTGTTGAAACTTTTTTAATCTGTCTCATTTCCTCCAAAGTAGTTTCACAGCATCGACATGTTTATTTGTTTGTATCCGAGTGTTATGTAAATCTATAGATTTGGGTTTACATTGTTGTCAGTTCCTTTTGTCTGCTATGTGTCCGTTTGGGCACTAGATGGCGCAGTAGATCCCTTGTTCCCTTTTTTTTTGCTTGTTCCAGGTGCGGAAAGGTGATTGGCTGGTGCCAATATTAAAGGAGGAGGACTTCAACACCTCGGTCTCTTTGTCCTTCTCCCAGCTCCCAACCAGAGGCCATGTGCCGCAGCAGCAGCATTCTGTGTTCAGCCATCAATTCTGTTTTGTAATCTATTTCAGTTCCCTTTGTGTCCACGTAGCCCGTAGGGGAGGGAAGCCATTTGTGTTGTGCCCCTTTTCTCCTGTGTTTTAGTTAAGGAGGTTAGTTTGACTGTCATTTATTTGATTGTTTTCTTCATAGGTAAGATCCATAAGAGAGCCATTTTGTTTGTTGTTTTGGCCATGCCCTCCCTGACGCCAGTGCAATGATGGTGACGTTTAATAAAAACCATCCTGTGGACGAAGCACCTTTGTCTAATTTGAGAGCTGGGAGAAGGGGGGGCGCCTTTATGTTGTGTCCTGGTTCCCCCTAGGCCGGGGCATAACACCGAGAGCTAATGATTCATGATTCAAAAACCTTAATTTTCGTCTTCGTGCCTCTTCCTGTTTTGAGTACTGTCGCTATGTGACGGACAATAAAGTTTCTTTGAATCTGCAATATATGCAACGCTACAGTACCTCGCGGGGGAACTTTGGCAAAAAATTTCAACACCACAAATTTAATCAGGCACTTGGAAAAGATACACACGGAGGACGTTGGATCGGTGATTGGCACAAAAATCATGACCGTGTAAAGCCTAGTGTTTTCCTTTCTATGTTTATTGGCATAAAATCACATCTTTCTCATTTTAATCAGGTTGAGGCGACGCCACAGATGACCAGAGCTGTGCCCGTGGTTCCTGTGGCTCCCGTGGTTGCCAGCACCAAGCCAGAGGAGGCCAGCACCGTCTAGGAGGCAACACAGAAGATCAACTAAGCTAAGGAGGCTTTTCTTTCTTCTTCTGTTGCCTCTGACTGCTCCGCTCGTTCTACGCCTCGCACATGTGATTTGTGATCCATCATCAGTTAGTACTAGTGAAGATGCAGTGGCAGATCATGGCACTGGTATTAGATTAGCCAAGGTTCTGCATGGTCACGGTTTAAAATTCCAGCACCAGCTGGCAACAGTGAGTCACTTCAGAAGAGCAAAACTCCTCACTTTGACATGGATAATTCTGACGTAGAGTTTGTCAGTGCTGTGACCAATGAAGAGTGTAACTTCTCTCCCCTTGATGTTGATGTTTGTTTAGACCTTTGCAAAAACTTGAAGATTCATTTGGACCATGCGAGTTTTCCAATTTCTGATTGCAAAGGCCCATTAGGTTCGCCGTGTACAAATGAGAATTTAGAGGCTGATGGAAACTGCTTCTTCAGAGCCATCAGTCAAGCTGTGACTGGTTTATAGACACAGAAGTGGAAATTCAGGTTGCAGCAGATTGTTTACGATTAGATGTGTACACTTTTATCGATGGTCATGGGTTGAAGTACAGCTCTTGCAAGAAACAATTCTCACATTGTATATATTTATGGATGTATTTGTTTTATATGGAAGCAGTTACCATAATCCAAATTAAAATAAGAATATAATAACAGAAATGCTTTTTCATTTTAAGAACGAAGCTGCATTATTTGACTCATAATTAAAATGGTTAATAAGTCATTCAATCTGCATTTTCATTTTCTTCTTCAAGACTGCTCATTCTTGTACTTAATTCAAATGAAGGAAAACACATTTGAGATTTAATTTTCAAAACATGCACCAGCAAAGAGTTACCAAAATTCAATATGAAATGTAAAATTCAAAAATGAAAAAGCAATAGCAGAATGCTTTTTCATTTTAAGAACAAAGCTGCATTATTTGACTCATAATTAAAATCATTAATAAATATTCCTATATGCATTTTCATTTTCTTATTTGTGTCGCACCTTTTATGACACAATCAAAAAGAAAACTGAGGGCATTGCTTTTTAATTTTCGTGGTCCTGCCCTGCACAAGAGTTAGCACAACTCGAAAACGAAATCGCAATCTCAAAGTAAGCGCGCGGCGCAGGAAAGTGACGTCAGCAGCTCTCCACCTCTGCTGTGGGTATGGCGGTATGACGCCAAGTGTCATTTGCCTCCTGTTATGTGTAAATTCTAATGTTTGTGAATTTAATAAATGTATATATATACTGTATATTTAAAAAAAAAAAAAAAAAAAAAAAAAAAGTATAGCGGTATGACACCACTTTGCCATCGTTACTTTTCACGTCATTGAAGTTGCCGGTAAACAAGATTTAAATCGCCGAAAAACGTGGACCACTGACGGATCTCGTTGGTCGGAAAGATTTGAGCATGGCGCACATTGACACAATTGTTCAAACCCTGCTGGATTTAGCTTCCCAGGTGGAGTTGAATAATGTATCTGAATCTGATGCTCGGGACCGAGTTGAGCAGGTATTCTGCCGTCCCAGATACGGACGCAAACAAGGTTGCCCTAGCCAACCTGTTGTCAGTTATGGAACACCTTGATGCACCAGCACAACATCAAAGCTAAAGCTATTTGTTACATGGGTGGAGTAACAGCTGTTCGGCGTCGGCCACCAGTCCATCCGTGGCAGGATGCGATGCAACGGATCATTGCTTCCGTTCGGCGTCGGCCACCAGTCCATCCGACGAAGGATGCGAAGCAACAGATCAATCCGTCGACTGGTGGCAGATGCTGGTGCGAGATCTGTCAGTGGTCCACGTTTTTCGCCGATTTAAATCTCGATTACCGGCAACTTCAATGACGTGAAAGAAGTAACGATGGCAAAGTGGTGTCAGACCGCCATACCTTTTTTTTCTTTTCTTTTCTTTTTAAATAAATAAATATATATATATATATATATATATATATATATATATATATATATCTTTCTCTTTTTCACAAACATTAGAATTTACACATAACAGGAGGCAAATGACACTTGGCGTCATACCGCCATACCCACAGGTGGAGAGCTGCTGATGTCACTTTCCTGCGCCGCGCGCTTACTTTGAGATTGCGATTTCATTTTCGAGTTGTGGTAACTCTTGTGCAGGGCAGGACCACGAAAATTAAAAAGCAATGCCCTCAGTTTTCTTTTTGATTGTGTCATAAAAGGTGCGACACGAATAAGAAAATGAAAATGCATATAGCAATATTTATTAATGATTTTAATTATGAGTCAAATAATGCAGTTTCGTTCTTAAAATGAAAAAGCATTCTGCTATTGCTTTTTCATTTTTGAATTTTACATTTCATATTGAATTTTGGTAACTCTTTGCTGGTGCATGTTTTGAAAATTAAATCTCAAATGTGTTTTCCTTTTTCATTTGAATTAAGTACAAGAATGAGCAGTCTTGCAGAAGAAAATGAAAATGCAGATTGAATGACTTATTAACCATTTTAATTATGAGTCCAATAATGCAGCTTCGTTCTTAAAATTTAAAAGCTTTTCTGCTATTGCATTTTTATTTGGATTATGGTAACTATCTGCTTCCATAGTTACACTTGTGTTACAGAATAGTAAATGCTTCAGCAGAGTTTTATGAGGGTGTTTTTTTTTGTTGTTGAAAGTGAAAATGTTGTTTTGAAAATGACTGCTTACAGGTCCATCTGTTTACTCTAACCAAGCATTCAGAACGAGTTGTCCAACACCGGTTTAATTTTTCAGGAATTGTTGACTTTAAAGAATCACGTTAATGTTCATTAATTCATGGAAGTGAAGAATAATTAAAGTAAATCTTAAAGTAACCTTGTGCTTCTGGGTTTCTCAATGTTTCAACAACATAGTTAAGTTCTTTCACATGGCTACTTTTATTTAACAGCTCTTTGCACACACGACCTTCAGGTCAAAAAGTAAATTCAGTAAATAGCATCACCATAAGGATTGCGTAATAACAGAAACAAAGGAGTGCAGTAAATAACCAATATCCCTGTGTATTTTTAAAAGGAACACTAGAGATTTAACAAGACACAAAATAACAGGAGGTTCACAACAATTTAGTGTCCATTCTCTGGATAGGGTCAGGGGGAGGCGCACTGCAGTGGAATAAGTGTCCATCCTGTGGAGAGGGTCGGGTGGTTTAGAGAGATGCAGTGATGGCCTCTCTTAGGTGCAAATACAAGTTCACAGCCTGATACGGATCTGTTGGTGGAGCAAGATGGGACTCAGGCATAAAGATGATACAGAGTTCATAAATATCTGGATTACATGGTACAGCCAGCCGAAAGACACATTCATTTTTGCACAGTTGAATGTGTTCATCTTCAACAGGGGAGAGAAAATCTGTTGTTCGCTAAAGTTCAGGAACAGCATGCGTCACATTAGGCCGACCGCTGGCGACGTTTAGGTTTCTTGATGGCCTGATGTTGTGTGCATTCCACACCTGTGCAGTGTCATCCAACTCATCCTGTAGAAAATGTATACATTTAGGAAGAGCTGTGCCAGCAGAACATAAATAAAACACTAAATTACAGCATTCACACATGAGCAACCCCACCCTCTCCCTCCCTCCCTGTCTCTGTTCATCCCTCTCCCCCCTTTCTCCCCATCTCTTATCCTCTCTGTTTCTACCCTTCTGTTCCATCTCTCTCCCCTTCCATCTCTGTTCCTTTCCCTTTTCTACCCCTTCTCTTTAGCATTCTTTTTCCTTTCCTCCCGTCTCTGTCTGTCTGTCTTCCCAACACCCCCTTACCCGTTTCTGTCCTCCCTCCCCTCTCTCTCACTCACATACACATGCACACAAAATGAAAATAAAACGTTATTCATGAACTCACCTGTATGGAGGCCCATACAACAAAACTGCAGGAGACTTTTGTCCAGAAACTCGCCATCAAAATGCCCGTTGTCTCTGAGGTCTGATAACAAGGCTAACCAGAACTCCATGCGCTGGCCACGCAGGAAACCCCACCAATATTCAGTTCTTTGATTGGCGGTGCTGGCCCCCTCCAAGTAACTATCGAGGGTGTCGTCTGGTTGAACAGGGACGAGGATACGCTGGAAGCCTCTAATATGGCCATTTTCGGTTCCAAGGTCGCCTCGAACAACTCTAGGGCACCCCCCAAAACGCTGTACCGCTTCTATGTAGCACCCTCCAATTACTTTTGGGTCACTACTTGTTGTGTAAGCTTTGAGCCAGATTATTTTTCTTGAAAAGCCATCGATACATCCATTCACACAAATACCATATGGCTTCAGTTCATCATATGAGTCCAGGTGCCAGATGAAGTTGAGAAGTTTGAGAAGTAATTCCTCCGTCTGAGACGCCCCGCTTGCCTTAATGACACTCCTCTTGGATCCAGCTCCTTCAAAACCAAACGCACAGACTCTTTTCTCACACGCAGTCCATTTTCTCTGCATTTAGCATACAACCACCTGTACCCGTGAAGCTGCCCGGGGTAATGTAGCTGGTTGCTAATGGATTCAAACAGGATCGCCAGGTCGGAATAGGCTTTGCGTGGCACGAGTCCCCTTGGAATGTACAGCTGCATCCCACTCTAGACTGATCAAACCCGACAAAGAAAACAAATCCTGAGTCACTAAATATTAAGAAGATGATTAAAAGGATTGGTATGTTTGATGTATGGAGGGATTTTCATCCATCCACTAAACAATTGACTTTTTACTCTCACCCTCATTCAGTTTACTCGAGGATCGATTATTTCTTTATGTTCTGAACAGACAGACACAGGGTTTTAGATTGTAGAATTGGTGTTAGCGACATATCAGATCACTCAGGTGTATATGTGAAAATAAATGTAGGTGTCCCACACAAAAACACTATTTGGAGACTCAACACCTCCCTATTAAATTACACCTGATTTGAAGATTACATTAGGAAAGAAATTAAGGAATATACAGACCTTAACGGTAGCACAGTGACGTCACAGAGTATTTTATGGGATGCTGGAAAAGCAGTATTGCGTGGGAAGATTATAAGTTGGGCATCACAAAGGAAAAAAGAAAAACTTAAACACCTTAACGACTTGACAAGTAAATTAGACTCACTGGAACGGAAGCATGTAGAGACTAACGACCCCACCTTATTGGAACAAATAACCGTAGTAAAATCAGAACTAAATAAGAAACTGAACGACCAGGAGGAACTTACACTTAAGAATATCAAACAAACCCACTATGAAAATGGACCCCGTGCTAAAAAACTCTTAGCCTGCAGACTTAAAAAACAACAGTCTGGAAGATCCATATATAAAGTAAAGGACCCGGTCACCAACCAGATGTGTTATAAGCCAGAAGCAATACATAAGTCTTTTGAATCATACTACAGGAATTTATACACTCAACCCGAATTAGCAGAAGCAGTAACAGTCAATCAATTTTTTGAAATCCCTAGACCTGCCATCTGTTGTCACAGAACAAAATAAGTGCTTAACTACAGAGATTACAAATGCAGAGGTCGACAAGGCAATTTCTAAACTGAAAACAAGCAAAGCAGCCGGGGGAGATGGACTACCAGCAGAATGGTATAAGACTTTTAGGGACTCTGTGACCCCACTGCTATTTATTAAATTGTTTTAACTATGTCTTAAAAGGTGGCGAGACCCCACCATCTTGGAAACAGGCCATATTATCTGTAATACTGAAACCAGGGAAAGATAGGACAGATTGCAGCTCATACAGACCTATCTCAGTTTTAAACACTGATTATAAAATTTTCACTTCAATTATTGTCAACACACTAGAAAATATTATCCCTAACCTAATTGACACGGACCAGACAGGTTTTGTTAAAAATAGACAAACACAAGACAATGTTAGGCGAGCTATACATCTGTTACATATAATGAGCAAAGGAAACACAATGTCCTTAGCAATTAGCTTTGACACAGAAAAAGCTTTTGACTCTGTTCTATGGGAATTTTTATACCTGGTCCTGCAATGTTTTGGCTTTAACAATACAGTTATAAAATGTTTAAAATTCACCTGTGGCCCGGATCAGAATAAATGGCAGTCTTTCAGGTACAATCCGTTTGGAGAGGGGTTGCTGACAGGGCTGCCCACTGAGCCCCATCTTGTTTGCTCTATTTATAGAGCTACTTGTTCAAAAGATTAGGGAAGACCCAGAAATCATGGGAATACTATTCAAGGGGAAAGAATATAAGACATGTTTATATGCAGATGACATCCTGGTGACTTTATCCGACCCGGATACCAGTCTCCCTAAATGAATGCCCTCCTTCGACCAATGTGGTTCATATTCGGGATACAAATTGAACATAGAGAAAACTCAAACTCTTACTTTTAATTACATACCTCAAGAAAACATACGTAAGTCCTTTAAATTTAAATGGAAAACCAGAATTTTCAAATACCTAGGTCTTCATATTCCCAAGACCCCCAAAGATTTATATAGTGTAAACTACGGTAGCATCACAACCAAAATTAAAAATGATCTGGATAGTTGGACCCCCCTAGTACTTGATTTTTACAACCGAATAGATACTTAAAAAATGGTTATTTTACCACAATTGTTATTTCTACTCCAATCGCTACCTGTAGAAATACCCAATAAGAAATTCAGTGAATGGAATCGGATCATTTCTAGATTCATATGGCAGAACAAGAAACCAAGGGTACGCTACAAAACATTACACTTAACAGGGAGGGATGTCACTCCCATGCTTGGAGGACTACTATAAAGCAGCACAACTGCAGTATATAGTCTACTGGTGCAGGGCGGGTTACGATGCAAAATGGAAGGAGCTAGAATTTGACCAACTAGATATCCCACTTCAATCTCTGCTGGGTGACAAAGCTTTCAAGACTATATACTCTAATAACCTATGTGATGTTATAAAAACTCCCCTAAATATTTGGTACAAAGAGATGAGCAAAGCGCACCTGGAAAAAAAATCTCGGTTATTAAGATGGGTCGAACATGATAGAGTATTCTTGTGTTATTCTTTACCTTGGTTTATATTGTATGATCACTAGTAGCATGTGTAAACTGTTAGAATCCTAGGCTAACATATACGCATCGTATTTCACTTTGTTTTATGGCCTGCCACTGATGTGCTCGTCCTCTCCCTGTACAGGATATGAGCTGTGAAATCGGTCAACTATCGTATAGTCGTTGGTTTGTCTCTCTCTGTTCTCCTCCCTGTTCTTTCCTTATCTTATCCCCTCCCAGTCCTGTGTATAAGAGACCTTCTTCCTCCTTCCCACCTCGCACTCGCACTCCCATTTTACTGTGTTTTGTGCCTCGGAGCTCCGATCCCTTTTTTTATTGTTTGTTCATTAAATTACTTATTATCCCAGTATTCCTATTCGCTCTTTTCCACAACAATTTGGCGTCACGAACAGGATTGCTGGAGACCCGTCAGTGGAACTCTGGGACGTTGAGGGCCCGGGACTAGGAACGGAGGAAACTCCTCGTTCCCACTCTACCTCGAACCAAGCATTCAGAGATGAGAGGATCGGCGTCTAAGAGTGGATCTGATCAGCTTCACGTCTATCCAAGCGAACCTGGAAAGGAAGTGCTGATTCAGAGATCGGGTGAGAAGTAATTGTTCTTGTCTCAGACATATCAGTGACCAGTGGGTTGTTTTCCTTGTCGTCTACGAACGGTCCCGGGGCAGGACGGAGCGCATACGTTAACCGTGCCTGTCAGGTCGGTGTTGATTCTGAATCAACACTGAAATTCCCGCTCCACAAGTGAGCCGGAAGCTTCTGGTAGGTAAACTACCAGAGGGGTGAGTTTTTTCTCCACCTTTTTGCTAGAGTAAGAAAAAGGGGTGCACGGGGACGCCTGTGTATTTTCTGACTTGGAATTTTGTGAAAACTTAGTGAAAAGCAAAGTGGCTGCTGCTGTTCCCCAGGGGGGACCAATTGTGGACGACATGAGGAAAAAATATGGTCCAGATTGTCTTGACATGTTGGGAATTTGGGTTGAAAAGTATGATTTCCCAGCAGGGGGATCACTGAGTTTGGAGGAATTGAGAAACCTCCGGGATAAATTGAAGATAGCAGAGGGAAAGGTTACAAAAAAGAAAAAAACAAACAAATATGCAATTCAGATCATCAAAGATCATGAAGGGTGTTTTTCATTTTGGAAAACTGAAGCAGAAGTCAGGGACAGGAAACAAGTAAAAAAAACAAAAACAAACGTGTGAACAGCGCTGGGCGCTGGAGCACAGGGGTGACAGAGATAACGGCAGAGGGTGCACACACTCACACACACTCCCCAGAGGAGGGAGAAAAGGAGCCGCTCACACACGAGCATTCAAATGCACCAAATGTCTGTATCCTTCTCTTACAGGCCCGAGGGACCCTCTCCTGGACATGCCTGTCTTCCCTCCTCCCACCTGCCCTCATCCAACGCTACCACCGTACAACCCTGCGCACTCCAGCACCGACGCCGCAGCGTCGCCACGTTCATCAGGACTGCCGTCAACCAAACGGCCAGCCTCATCACTGCTTTCAGACAAGGGCTGCTCCCCCAGATCGCCAAAGCAGTTAACAGAAGCTGCTGCGTGGGGATTGAAGATGCCCGGCTGACAGAGGTCCGACGTCATGCAGTGCACGCTGAGAGGCTTCTGCAGGAGGCCAGCGATGCAGAGGACAAGAAGATAAAGCGTGCCTCCCTCACCATGATGAAGCACCTCAGTGACACGGCGAGACGGCCCTACAGGAACAACGACAACCGACGAAGGGCGACTAGCGGAGACAGAGGCGAAAAGGGGGCGTGCCACATCTGCGGCCGAATGGGTCACTGGGCCAGAGAATGCCCTGACAAAGGAAGACACCGCGGGCAGAACCATGCCCACCGCAGCCAAGAGAGTGATCGCGAGGGCCGGAAAAGAGGATCCAACTCAGAGCAGCTGAGGGGGGAGAGTGGAGTGCGGGACACGGCATGGACCCGGTGAGACGGACCCCCGGCCTACAGCGTCTTTGCAGGGAAGTGATGCACACACACACATGCAACACGCTTCTTGCAATGAAGAAATGCTTGCTGTCCCCTCTAACTTCCCTTTCCCCTGCAGACACGTACACTGATTCATATTCTGATGTTGATTATTCGGAAACGTATACTGATTTACATGTTGATAATGATTTTTCTTCTGACAATGATTTAGGTTCGACTGATTGCTCTCAGCCTGACGGTGAGACATGCATTGACACTGACACAGAGTTTGAGGTTGATTTACGTGACCAAATTTTGAGCACCATTGACAGGTTTAGAGCGTCGTCACGTGCCGCCTCCTCCCACATACACGTTGTATAAAGAAGCTGCTTTTGAGAAACTGCCGCGGGTCACTTTTAGAATTATGAGTAAAAATATCACGTTCCTAGCCGATAGCGGAGCAACATTGTCGCTCCTTCGTGCAGAAGAACTTCCCCAGTGTAAAAAAAAAAGTGGGAGATATGTTTATTCTGTCGGGGCAGCTGGAACGAAGAAGGGAGAGCCTCTCACCACTCCACTTACTTGTATTGACTACGGCGACGAGACATGCACATCACAAAACCAAATTAAACACAGCTTTGTATTGTCAGAAGTGTGTCCGATGAATTTGTTGGGAAGAGATTTGCTTCTAGCCCTGGGCATGAATCTCATCTCCACCCCCAACGGGTTGATTGGTGCCAGGTAACGACCTTCCTCGACCTTGGCTCAAATTCCTAAGCCTCTCTTGCATGTCTATCAGTGGTTGCTTCCCCTCGAGGCCCCAGAAGAATTGATAGTGGCGGCTAACGATAAGGTGCCGGGTGATGCTCACTTCATGAAAGCTCCCAATTTGCAGTGCAACTCGTGAAAGAAACAGTGTGTTTGAGAGTCAGTTTTTATTGATTTTTTATTTTTTTCCCAAGCGTGAATGATGACCTCATTGTTTCTACGTTGTTTTGGGGCCCCCAACGATGCGTTGCCTCTGTTTCACTCACACCAGAGCAGAGTGCATTTCTTTTTTTTCGGTCTGTGGGTCTACCCCACCCCCTGCTACCCCACCCCCTGCTTTCCAAGAGTCCAGGCGATGAGTGGAAGGACCTAGGTCCGTTTTTGACGAAATGCCTGTCGACCAAAGACTGGCACCGAAAGGAGCGGGGACATTTTTACTCCCCCACCCTGAATGTGCATAAGACTGATTTTCCACTGGAAACACAGGCTCTTCGCTGTCTGCACCTGACAGAGACACGCGACAGCAAGCACCACAACACGAGTTTTGCATTAGTTTTCACTGACACATCGCAGCTGCCCGAGGACCTGAGTGAGGTTCCCTCCTCACTGTGGGCTTCTCACAAATACGATGTGGGACTAATCAAAGGTGCCGAACCGGTGAAGATCACACCCAAAAGTGATATTCGGCCCAACCAGCCGCAATATCCTCTGAAGCCAGAAGCTGTTGAAGGGATCACTCCTGTTTTTGATTCTCTTCTCGAAGCAGGTGTCATTGTCCCATGCCCCGACTCGCCAGTGCGCACGTCCATGTTCCCTGTAAAAAAGGCCAGAGTTCCTCCTCAACGTGATGACTGGAGGTTTGTTCAACATTTGAGAGCAGTTAACGCTGCTGTCCACGCCAGGGCACCGAACGTGCCCAACCCACACACGACTGCCTTGCAGAGCTAGACACAATTTTCTCCCCCCGACCTGACCTGACTGACGAACCCCTTGCTAATGCTGATTTTGTTTTCTACGCAGATGGTTCAGCATTCCGGGACGACAAAGGCGCCAACAGAGTTGGTGACGCAGTTGTCTCCGACTCGGAGGTCATCTGCTCTGACTCCCTTCCATGTCACCTCTCAGCACAAGGGGCAGAGCTGGTTGCGCTAACTGAAGCGTGTAAATTTGCAGAGGGCAAGTCTGTCACAATCTACACAGACTCCCGTTATGCGTTTGGTGTCGTTCATGACTTTGGGGCACTGTGGAAATGCAGGCACTTCCTCAAGTCAGACGGGAAGCCGGTGTTAAATCATGTGCTTATTGCTGACCTCTTGCGAGCCATACTTTTGCCCTCCCAAATGGCAGTGTGTAAATGTTCTGCTCACACTAACCTTCGTGACCCTGTTTCCCAGGGCAACGCCAGAGCTGACGCGGCAGCAAAGTCCGCTGCGAGGCAGCCTGCACCCTCGTCAGCCCCGATGATGACAGCCTCATTTGAGGAGGCTGATGCATCACTGGCTGAAATGCAGTCCCTCGCCACAGCGAAGGAGAAGGCCGCTTGGCGCTCCGCCGGCGCATGCTGGGACCACGTTACTGACATTTGGGTGGGACCAAACGGTAACCCGTGTCTGCCAAAACATTTATTTTCACATTTCGCTAAATTGACGCACGGTTTAGACCATGTGTCAAAAGGGGGGATGTTGGAATTAATTAATCAATTTTGGTTCACTAGAGGGTTTTCAGTCGTAGCACAGAAGCATTGTGAAGCGTGTTTAATCTGCCAGTGGAGTTGTTACAACACCTCAGTTATTGCTTTTGCCACTTCGATCTCCAGCTGTGTATCGGGGAGCCCCTTCACATTTAGGCAATCCATGTTCAGCACAAACTCTTCTCACATTTCTTGCAGAGGAACCTCTTGTCCTGCCACTTTCCAGCGATGTCTGGAAAGTGAAACTTGTGAGGAAATGAAACTTGTGAGGATGCCTTGCCTTGTTTTGCCATGTGAAAAATGAGTTCCGAGTAGGGTTCCAGAGACATTTCCAATGAACAATTAGCTTTTCTCCAACAACCAGTGAGCAAATCTGCAGCGCTCTGCCTGAGTCAACACAAGCCTCTAACTTGCTGATCTCGTACCTCCCTCCAAAGACGAGGGTAAAACGCACTGTTTTTTGTCTTTGTGTTTTAGTGATTTTATTTTTTGTTCTTCAAACTATAAAAATAGAATCAAGCCATTTTCAAATGTTCTTGTATTTAATATCACACAGTTAAAAGGAAAAATGTCTCATATTTCATATTTGGTTTTTTTTTCATTGTAAAACGAAAAACAAATTAGCGTCCGTTTTTGGTTTTTCAATCCAATGACCAAAACATACTCGGACCATAATGGACTTATTGGTGATTTTATTTATGAGTCAAATAATGCAGCCACGTTCTTAAAATGAAAAAGCATTTCTGCTGTTGCTTTTTCATTTGGATTATGGTAACTGTCTGCTTCCACACTCCAGTGGTTCTGCACATTAGTATAAATAGAGTGATTCTCTATCATGACATCACAGGACGGCAGCACACTGACTCATTCCATGAACCTGGACACTGATGATCCAGACTTTGGACCAGCTGAGCCAACAGGCCACAGTGGAAACGGGTCAGAACATGGGACTGGCTGCTGAAAGTATACAGGTAGGTGGCGCTGTCATCCCAAGTTGTGTGGTGTGGAGGATCGGGGCCAAAGTTCCAGATGCTCACAGATGTGACTGTGGATTCAGGAGGAGTGTTTGAAGGCTGGACTCCCAACAGTGATTGGCTGCTGAGGACCTCTCAATCACAATCAGGTTATTTAGTGGCTGTGAGATTGAAAGTGAGATTGCATTGTCCAGGGAGGAGGACAGCAGTCAGTCATGTTTCACCTCCAGTCAACACGCAGTGGTTCACATGAAGGTCCAAGAGGCCTACAGACCTACACAGAGTCTGGATGTGGCAGCACAGTGGCATCATTGTCTTTGTTGTGTTGTTTGGTCATTGTGATCCAATGTAATGTGAGAGAAGGACGAGTGCAGTTCTATTGGAGTGAGTTGCTTACAAATACAGATTGCACAATTTCTATCCCAATTGTTAAGTGGGAAAGAGACCTGTCTCTCCAGCCTCACTCTAATTTCTGGAGAACAATCTGCCTGAACACCTTTTCACTGATAAAACAACCTAATCTACAATTAATACATTTTAAAGTACTCCACAGGATCCACTACACCGGGCAGCGGATGTTTCAGATGGGCATGACCGCCTCTCAGACCTGCTCACACTGCACAGTTAATGTCCCAGATAATTACCTACACGCTGTATGGCATTGCCCACCAGTAAATAAATTCTGGCACGTAGTATGCAATGATCTATCAGCACAGGTTGGTTACAACATCACAGCCACTCCTTCTTTTTGTCTCTTAGGGGACCTCAGTGATATCAAATCAGATAAGGCAGAATCTCGCATGCTGATCACCTCATTATCTATCGCTAAGAAAACAATCCTCACAAACTGGAAAACAAAACAACACCTGCACATTGCACAATATAGGAACTTACTGTTAGACCACACCTCCTTGGTAGGAATGTCTGCTGGTTGAGCGTGGGGGTTGGGCTGCTTTGCGGGTTGGTGGGGGGTCGGGGGATGTCTACCACGCGGGGGGCTGGGCCTGATGGTTGGTGGGTGGTGCTCTGGGGGTTGTGCTCTGGGGGGGCGTCCCTGGCTCTGGTCTGGGGGCCCCCTTGTTGGTGGGAGGGCTGGTCCGTCCCTGTGTCTGGGGACTGGTGCTGGATCGTAAGCGGTGGGGTCACATGCCTGGGGTGGGGCTGCGCGTTCGCCGGCTACCGCTCCTGTGTGCCCGGGTGGTGCCTTCTGTCCCACCTTCGCCCTCCGTCTCCTTGGTCGCTGCCGCTGCTCCGGGGCCCTCGGGCGGTGGGGGGTGGGCCCCCTTTGGCTCCTGGATCCCTGTGGTGTCCCCAGCCCCGATGTCGCTGAGGGGGCGCCCTGACCGGGAGTCCCCCCTGGTCACATAATAGGTGTTTGTTTTGTTTTTTTGTTTTTTTCCCTAAATTTTTAATTAATTAATTTATTTTCTTCTGTTTCGGGGGATTTGTGTCTTGGGTGGTCGCTGCCCGGCCTTCTGGCCGGGCGCCGTGGGGGACTCGATGTGGGCGGCGACCGGGTCCCCGGTGGGCCTGCCCCCCGTACGGTCTCCTCACCCTTGCTATGGGGCACCGACTGCACCCTCGTTGGCGAGGACCTGGCCCCCACGCAGTCAATGACCCACTGACATTATCACTAGGGCTTTGGATGAGAGTCTCCATCGCCCTGCTCAGCAGCAGTGTGGTTGCCCCAGGGCCTTACCACCCCTCCATTTTAAACGCACCATAGTTCAACACACCAGCAAGTGCACATATACACACACTGACACCCCTACACACAGTGGGGCCGGCCTGCTAGCGGGGGCGGGATCCAGCATCTTTCCCACCCTGGATGGGTCCTGTGCAGTCCGGTGCCCCTGGGGTGTGAGACCGGCTGGGCCTATGGGGACCGCTGCCCGGGTGGTCCCCCTGCGCCGCTCGGGGGCGGCTGGGCGGCGATGACCCGAGACACGGGGGTCTGACAGTGGTGGGCGGGGGTCCACAGGTTGTTTATCTAATTTTATCTTTTTATTTTATTTATTTATTTATTTATTTATTTTTTATTTTATTTTGGGGGGGCGGTCGATGCGCCATACTGGGTCCGTAGGGGGGGGGCCTCTGGGTGCCCGGGCCTGCTTTGGGTACCAATCCTCCCGGTGGGTGAAGGGGCTGGGTCCTGTCATGGGGATGAGTCCGGTCTCGCTTGCCCTGTGGGGCCCCCGTTCGGAGAAAATCAGTGTGTAGTTCAAACTTTGTGCGTCTTTGTGTTCAGTTTTTCTGCTGTAGTTGTGCTTTTCTTTTCATTCCAGATGAATTCCACTCAATTTCCTTTTCAAACCTTGTAGGTGTTGAGTGAGCTGCAGTGCCCCCTGGCTGCAAGCTTCATACTGTGACTCTGCCGACCGAGGTAAAAAACCAACGAACTCTGACACTTTGCTGAGGACCTCCTGGAGGAGCTGAAGGTGCAGAACCTTCTCAGGCCTCTCTGAGGAGGAACTTGCGGCTGTCGGTCCTCTGCTGCCCCCTGCTGGTCACACAGGCCTCTTCCACCTCCGTTCGTCTCTTCAGCACATATTTAATTTTTTAATGGCTCTATAAACGTCACTGATGAGACGATTTTATGATTCCTGCAGTTAAAATTTCTTAATTCCAAATCTGCAAAAAGCTTCTGATCAATGAAGACAGAGTTGATTAAAATGATTTCAAAATTGATCCGTTTGAGAAAAGCTGCACTGTGGCATTGTTTGCATGTTGTTTTAGCTCTCAGTTGCTTCATTTCGCATTTTTCTTAAAAGCTTCGTTTAGTGGTCCATTGTGGTCAATGGGACACTGAACATCCGCTTTGTGTGCCCGAGTTTTAAGAGGATCAGGTGCGGACATTTTAGCATTTAAATTATTATGGCTTATTAGCATAGGTACGTAGTACCTCACCTGTCCGTTCTTTTTACAGTGCTTCCTGAACACCTCACCGGCACACTCCAGCCGCCTGCTAGCACAAAGCTGCGCAGAGCCTCCTCGTTCTCCTCACCTGGAGGACGCTTGGTGATCAAGACATGAGGCCCAAAACTTGGTGCAGGAACACTGCTGCTTCGCCCGCACTTGATTGTGCTAGCCGCCCTGTACAGACGGTCGACAGTGCATGTTGCTTCCGTCCCGCCTTGGTTTTACTTGTTGTTTTTCCGTTCTTGCGTTGTTTTTCTTCGTTTGCTTACGTCGCCACTGCTGACCCTCAGACAGCAGACGTTACACTATCAAGTCGCCGGTCCAGCTACAGTGGTGTGCGTGCGTGTATGCGTGTGCGTGGTTGGTGGGAACTTGGTTGGTGTGTGTGTGTGTGTGTGTGTGTGTGTGATTGCATTGTTTGTTTGTTTTTCTTGCTATTTCAGTACATGTGACAGATTTTAGGGAACTTTTAGTAACCAACTGTTTATCTTTTCTTTTGTAGTCGCTGAGAGGTGGTGGCGGTGTCCCGGGTGGTGGGCCCCTTCGAGTGCTGTGACCCGGGATTGTGGTTGTTTTCTTCTTTTTTTTTGCACTTCACTTTCTTTGCAGGTGTGTCACGTGTGAGTGGGGTGTTCCTTGTTTTCTTTGGTTCCTCCCCCGTTTGGCCCCCTCATCGGTAAGCCTCAGTTTCTACACCAAGAATAAGGAGCTCAGTAGCTCCGTTTTAAGTGTTGGTCTGTTTGTTCCTTTTATTTTTAAATGTTGAATAAAAGTTGGTTTGATATTTTAAACATTCTGAACCACGTCTCCTACTCCTTCCTCGTAGAACTTACCTGTGTGCCTAATTATTACTTTTGTGTTTAGTAGAACTCCCTGGGTGAAATTCCCAGGGTGGCGTTGTCGGTTCCTTTTCATTTTGTTAAATTCCCAATATTAAATCTTGATTTATCAGATAGCCATAACCACTCTCATCGCCACAGGATATTTGAGTCAAACTGTCGTGTCTACTTCCCAGTCTCAATAAACATGTTCACCACTGCTGCTTCTTAAATGGAGGTTTGTCTGGGTTTTTCCCTTTTTAGAAGCAAGCCACATATTTTGTGTCTTTCCACCACAAGACATTGGCTTTTGTCACTCTCTTTGTCGTATTGGGAAAAAGTGGCATATCGGACTTTCCCGCCGCGAGTCGCTCGTCAACATACTGCTGTGAAAGAGGGGTGACGTCACAGAACGCGAGGTGCATTTAGGTGCTGCTGCGTAAAACTAAACGATTTTCCTGTGTAAATATTCATTTGACAGACGTAAACGAAGTGAAATATGACTTCAATTTAAGTTTGTTTTAGTTTGTTTTTATAAACACACAAAAAAGTGTGAGTTAGTTATCGTTTTTGAAAAAAGTTCTTGACTTCTACTTTAGAGATATTGATGACGAGTTGTTGTATATAAACGGTGTGACTATGTGGTTCGGCAAGCGGTGGTGCTGTCTGTACATAGCTTAGCAAACGGCTAGCGCTAGCACCCCCTTTCAATGCCAGAGTGAAAAGATCCACACGGAGTGTTATGACCCACGGGTGGGTCTAGGTGCCTCTATCTTTGTGTCTGTGTGTGAGAGAGAGAGAGTAGATGACGCCTTGCAGGTGCGGTCCTCGATGTCGGCTGCTGATTGGACGCGCCACGGCTGAGAAGGAGGAGCAGTCGAGCCAGCCTGACGGTCATCCCTCCTCCGCTCCCAACTCTGCAGTTAGTCACTTCTGAAATGGTGTTAGAGCACGCAGCTGTAGGTAGTGATGGCCGATCGAGGCTTTGTTGACACTTGTTTCAAAAAATGGTTCATTCCTCGAGGCTTCAATGACACAGTGCTCGAGGAGGTCATCTAGTGCTCAATAAAATGAAGTGCAATGGAAACGTGTTCATTGTTTCATAGGTTGTTTGGGATTTGATTCGCCATGCATTCTTGTTGGACAACACTACATGCTTGTATGGTTCAATGCTGACACAATAAAATAAAAATGAAAAATAAAGACAATGTCTCTTTTTTGGCACGACTGATTGTAGTAGACTATAGCTCTATACTTAGCCTGACAGTTTGTGCAATGAATTATATTATATCCTAAAACAAGACTAAATAGCCCATAGTTTAAAAATATGTTCAATAGTAAGTGTTCAGTGGGTCAGATGTCAAATGTGATCTATTTAAAATGTAGAATAGATGAGCTAAATAACACATATATGATACACATTGATGGGAATTGAACCATCGCCTCAGTCTTGCAAGTCCAAGATTGTCATAATGTACCACAAACCCAAATCACACTCCCTTTTTTCATCTAAGCTGTTTGAGTAGCGTTAGCACACCGTGATTCCTCATCAACTACAGGCCTACACTTCAAATAATTATGAGAAAAATCCAACGTAAAGAGAGCACTTCCATTAGGAAATAGTCAACATGAAATTTCGTCTTCTACTGACACCTGCTGGTCAAATTGAATAGTTGCAAATATTGTGAACAAGTTGTCATCTAATTCTAATCCTAAACAATATGGCCATTCCAAGTGAAGTATTAAGACAATTAATCAGGTTTGTACTGCTTGATTGAACACATTCATCCCGTTCCAGTGCACTAAAACCCACTTCCCTTCAGGACCGTGTCAGCGAAGCCAAAACTTCCTTGAGTGACGCTGTTTCCCAGCATGCAATGCGAGCTAGCGATTCACAACACTATTTCATCACAAACATGGATGTAAAAAATAAAAAGGGACGAAAAATGAAACTTCAGGAACAGCAACCATTGCAATACAAGCAGAACTGGGCCGAAGTTTTATATAAGTTTTATATTATGTACACCATAATACAGCCTTCTGGTGGACAAGCCATACTATTTAACCCGTGTCCTCCTATGGTACTTCCGTGGGTGGAAGCTCGTCGTTGAGGTCACGTGCTGGTTGCACGTCAATCCACCGATCACCTCGGAGCCCTTGCAGGGGTTCTGGTTCAAGTGAGTATATGGGAAATATGGTTCAATGTATTCAGTCGTAATAAGAGAAGCTTGCTGGCAAAAATAATGCACTACAAGTGTCACACTTTTTTATGAGCATTTAAAAAAAAACAACAACATAATAATATGGATTTTGACCATGTATGTTTTGGAATTCAATGAAAGAGGTTAATATGTATATATATATATATATATATATATATATATATATATATATATATATATAGTCAGCTGCTTTCAGTTGACATTAAATCTATTATGATATGGAACGATAGTTCATAATGTACGTGTTACTTGCTTTGCAGATAAGGTGTACCCTATTTCTTGTGCTCCTGGTTATTTTAAAAGGCAGACAAGAACGTTGTTTGCTGTTGGAGGGCTACAACAACACTTCGATGCTTCGCTTTGTGTCGTCGCTACGGACCCCAAACTCTCGTTCTTGTTGGATTCGGGTTCTGCGCAGACTGGTGGGAGAGTTTGTGTACAGGTTTTGCAAAGGAACGGTGTTTTCAGTTATACACACGCTCATTAAAGTGCCGACCGTAGAGGAAGCTGGTGCCGCTGCACACCGTTTCCAGCAGAATAACAGCGAAATTACCAAAATAAAAACAAATCAGGAAAACATGTCTATGCTGTGCTTTTATTTACAAAGTTAAAATTCTTCTAACTTACAAAAAATGTGAACGAAAAGGTAGAAATATAAATACGAAGGAATACGTATTTGTTCAGGGGTGCGTAAAGCCGGAGCCCTTCATTTGCTGCGCTACCCTTTTTAAAAAGGTCTCCGTTGCGCGTTATTTTAATATGTCCATCTCTTTTAGAAGAGAAAGCATCGCCCCGGTCTCATCCTCAATCCAAATGTCAACATTCTTATTCGCGTTTGCCAGGTTGTTTCGCGCCGTCTGTTTTGTTAGACGACGTAGTTGTGCGGTCATGAGTTGCGAGAGTGAGGCGTGGCGCATGCGCACTTGCATTGTCCAGTTAATAGTCCGATTAAGGCGTATACATGGCAGAGAAATTCGAATTCCAATCGCATTATCTGGGTGTCTCAGTCGGGGTTCTCCGATTCCAATCGGAGTTCTCAAACTCCAATCATAATCGGAGTAAGGTGTTTACACGCACGTGAGTTCTCCGATCATAATCGGACTATAATCGGCAATAATTCGATTTTCTCTAGTGCCATGTAAACGCACTGAATGTAGTGGTTCAGACCTGACGCGAACAGCCGCGCGGCTCGTGCCATTCATTTCAATGGAAGCGGAAGCGCCACGAAGCGGAGCGCCGACGAATTTCGCGAGCGAGGCTCCAACTGGTTCACACCAGACGGGAACAGCTCCGCGACGGTCGACAAGCGCTTCTGCTCAGCTGCAGTCTTTTTTTCACTCCCACTTGAGCTTCTTTTTTTTTTTCTTTGAAAAAAAAAAAAAAAAAAAAACATTTTCATCATCGCCCCCCTTCGCCCCGTAAGCCAGCCCGCTCCGTAGTTTACTTTCGTGTGTGTGTGTGTGTGTGTGTGTGTGTGTAAATAAATAGAAACACGCACTCAGGTGTCCATCTCAAGACAAGACCTCTTTCATAATGATCATTGACCGGCATCTCTAGGATCAAACAGACGTATTTTGATCAAGTCTTCCTCTGTGTGTGTGTGTGTGTGTGTGTGTGTGTGTGTGTGTGTGTGTGTTTAATCTCTCTCGCACTCTGATACAATGTACTGACAAATCTAACATACAAATATGATATATGATTGAATTTGTCATTCGGTTTTTATTTTGAAATTAGTTTATTTTGAAAATTCACCGGATTTTCTCGTTTTTATTGAGCGACTTCCTGTACTGTAGACGAGGATCGCTCGCGGCTCGCGCACGAAATAGAGCAGACGCCGAAACAACAAATGCATGCCGCGAGCCGCGCAACCACCACATTGATTAACGTGGGCGCCGAATGGAAGCGCTCGGCGGCACTTCGCTTCCACGTCCAGTGAACTGACGTTAAATGCATGCCGCGATCCGCGAGGGGAGCCGCGCGCCTGTTCGCGTCTGGTGTGAACTACTACATTGATTAACATGGGCGCTGAATGGAAGCGCTCGGCGCTTCGTGGCGCTTCGTGGCGCTTCCACGTACAGTGTGAACCGGGCGTTACGTTGCTCGGAAAAATGTGTCGCCTGAGTCTCCGCCCCCTCCGTGCCCATTGGCGGAGTGAGGGCTCATTGAAAAAAAAAAAAAAAAAATCGGTGTTCCTTCGGCGCGCCTGGGAAACTCTGAAATTATGAATAACTTAAGCTTGTTTTTGTCCCATTTGCCTGCATCAGCCCGTCATGATATTGTTAAATTAATTGAGAGCCACCCACTATTGTTTTCTGACCACCCCCGCCGTACGTCAGTTTTGCACCATGACATAGAAGTAGAGGGACATGCCACAAGTAAGCAGCACGCACACAGAGTCATTTCTGGGAAGTTCAGAATAAAGCTTTGGCTCTCCTTCTGACAGTGCCCATCTTGATGTTAATTTGGGGTCAGGTTTTTACAGACTATAATGCCCTCGTAGATGCGGTGGTCTCCGCTCCTGCAAGACTTCAATCTCCAGATTTGCCACAGGAAGGGGGGTTGATAATGTGTTGGCAGATGCGTTTTCACGTGTACATGTGGACTAGCTGCGGAATTTTATTTTGGGGGAACTGAGCTGTTTTTCTTGTTTAGTTTTGTTTGTAGGTATGTTAATAGGGTTACGTCTTAAGAGAGGGGGTGATATGACCCACAGGTGGGTATAGGTGCCTCTATCTTTGAGTCTGTGTGTGTGTGTGTGAGAGAGAGTGGATGACGCCTTGCAGGTGCGGTCCTGGATGTCGGCTGCTAACCCTGAAGCCTTTGCTGCCCACCGGTTAAGTTGTTTTGTTTATTTCATTTACTGATTAATAAAATGTTTTTTGTTGAAACTGCCAACTGTAGTGAAAAATTAATGAGGCTTGGGAGTGGGGGAAGGTGTCCCACACGTTGCGTCTCGGTCCCCCTCGACGGGATGTAACACAGAGTTTTCGCTGTGACAGCAGGTTGAGCTCCTACCGTGTTACAGGTGACGTCGTCACGTTAGCCTGTTCCATCCCTGCTAAATTCTTTAAAGAACTACCGTTAGTAAACTTTTAAATTATAATACACTCTACACTAATTGTAATTTCCTGCCCGTGGTTCTATATTGCAACATTTGACGGCTCATATCAGCAGATAAGCAGCAACTCTCTGGGCATTGCGGGTGATTCATAAATGTGTCATTTCTTATTAATTAGCCCATAAGTGTTGTACACCAGTGTGACACCAAATGCTTGTTGCTGACAGCAGTGAATAAATGACACTCTAGTGGTTCTGCACATTAGTATAAATAGAGTGATTCTCTATCATTACATCACAGGACGGCGGCACTCTGACAGATTCCATGAACCTGGACACTGATGATCCAGACTCCGGTCCAGATGACACAACAGGCCACAGTGGAAACGGGTCAGAGCATGGACTGGCTGCTGAAAGGATACAGGTAGGTGGCGCTGTCATCCCAAGTTGTGTGGTGTGGATGATCAGGGCCAAAGTTCCAGATGCTCACAGATGTGACTGTGGATTCAGGAGGAGTGTTTGAAGGCTGGACTCCCAACAGTGATTGGCTGCTGAGGACCTCTCAATCACAATCAGGTTTTTTAGTGGCTGTGAGATTGAAAGTGAGTAAACATCATTAAATAAAGAGCTCCTGCAGGGTCCCAATTTGACAAGTACACTGCTAGGTGTGCTGCTTCGTTTTCGCCAAGGCCCTGTAGCATTCATGACTGACATTGAGGGAACGTTTCATCAAGTAAGAGTTTCCAACCAGGATGTAAACTTCTTACGCTTCCTCTGGTGGCCAGATGGGGACATTACAAAGGACCTACAAGAGCACAGGATGCTGGTCCACATCTTTGGGGCAGTGTCATCCCCAAGCTGTGCTTCATTCGCCCTGCTGAAAGCAGCCGACGACAATCAGCATGACTTCCCAGCCGAGGTTATAAACACTGTTTGTCAAAATTTCTACGTGGATGATTGTCTAAAGGCCGTCAGCACGGTGGAACAAGCAATACATCTGTACCAGCAGCTAACAGACCTGTGCGGTAGAGGTGGATTTAAGCTCAATAAGTGGGTGAGCAATCATCGCTCGGT